>NW_027638310.1:0-10860 GCF_951216825.1 Electrona antarctica
GGGCATGCAGCGTGAGACCCAAAGTGTGTGGAGAGGTGCAACACGTCGAGTAACCGTGCAGGGCACCAGCCAGGCTGCGCACGCCATGAGTAAACAGTTGTCTACTAATGATAGGTCAGCGCCAAAACTATACCCACCGTTCCTGAGAGCAGTATAAGCATCACTATGGGATACAGCAGGTTCTTCTCCCAGCCTGATGCCTTCTTTCTCCTCTCTAGAGGGAGGGAGGGGGAGAGAGAGAGAGAGAGGGGGGGGGGATATTGAGGTCATTCGTACAAAGAGACAGGCAGATGGAACATACACTGTATAGACGACTCCTCCAGTCAATACAAATACGGATCCGGTTCCCCCGCATTCAATCATAAGCTGATCTCCAGCCTAAACATCATTTTCCTACATATGGGTTAATTAATAAACTGATGAAAGGTGACTACTGAAACCTCGGGACGCCCCGAGGCTTTGTTTACAGTTTGTACAACTTGGTTTGGTAAAACACATCGCGAGTGTGTGTACCGAACACAATCTCCCCCTCTCATCAAGCCCCCGCGGGTCATATCCATTTGCACAGCCTTCATAAATTACAGTCGTCCTCTTTAATTAGCCCACTCTTATCACGCGCCTTAGTTAGTGGAAACAATAATAACACCCCCTGGATGAAAGGAAGCGCAGAGAAATTAATATCGTGATTTATATGCGCCACCTGAAATTTTTGCCACCGACGTAAGCCTCTGTGTTCTCGAGTCAAAGGAGAGAGGAAACTGTCGTGGCTGTATATCTACATCTTGATCGCTACGATAAGCGGTCTTATTTTGGTAGCACGTCATCTGTTTGCAGGCACGGCACACTCATGGAATAAAGAAAAATAAAAGCTCATGACTGACATTGTAATGATGATGTTTTTATCATCACTCTAGTCTCTAAACCCAAGTTGCTGTTGTTCTGTTCTACTGTACATACAGCCGACCGGTTGAAGAAATGACAGATTAAGGCTTTAACCTTTTGCTTTCATGACATTTCTGAGACCATTCATGTATATGGACGATGATTCTGTGCATGTATTCTATTGCTATTTTGACCACTTCAAAGACTCTTTCTTCTCAAAATAACTAATGACACAACATGATGCGCTGCGACGTGTTGTGGAGCTTGTAGATCTGCTATTTTTGGCACACGACTGAAATCAGTCATGGCGACTGAGAACTTTAGTCCATGCACACCGTCTGTGCGCCATCGCCCGAGGCTCTTTAACGTCTTCTTTTAACCCATTTAGGCCTGACGTTGAAATTAAAAAAATGTCTTCTAAATGCTGACAGTTTTCTGAAATACCTGCGTTTCTTTATCAGTGGCGCTCAATATTTCATGTCAAGGACCCTAAAAATGATATGTAATACGCCACCGACCCCCATCTGAAAATATGTTGTTCCAGGGACCCTCCAGAAGAAAATATTTGAGTTAAAAACTGAAACTCTGAAAGAATATATATTCAAAGAATTGAGGCACATTTTCACGATTTTTCAAAAATAGCAGACCTACAAGTTCATAGCGTGGCACTCGGTGCCGCGCTATGAGCTTGTAGATCTGCTATTTTTCAACAGCTAAAGCATGACATAATGCTTAAAACACCAAAAGGCGTTCCCGCCCAAAATGGGTTAAGGACACATCTATAGTCCCACGTTGACGCACATTTGACTCAACTCGGTACCGCACACCCGCCCGCCATCTCGACGCACTGCCCTCCCTGCCCCCTCGAGAAGTTTGCCAAGTGCACTTCATATGCACTGCCCTGCTAAATTAATGACATCACTAAAAGGCTGGCCACAATATAAAGTTTGCATCCACGTCCAATATCGTAAGTGCCTTTGTGCCCCACAACCTCCCCCGCCGCCCGGCGGCTACCCAAAAGACTCATGCACGCTGCGTCCTCATTTATAATATCCCAAAATGGATGGAAAAAGAATAATTATCGGGCAGCTTTGGTCCGGGTCCAAATTAAGAATTTAAGGCTGTAAGGGAGAAAGGGCTTGTCCGTCAGCAATATTTAAAAAGCAAAGCTTCTTGGCAGGCATATGTTTTGGTGGCAATTTAAGGTCCCTATGTGAAAATGTATCAAGTACAAATACTCACCCAATTTATTCTTCTGGTTTCTGACGCTGTCCAGCTCTTTGTTGAGGTGCTGAACGGAGCCTCTGCGACTGTAAGTGTGGAGGGATGAACCTGTGGACATAAATCATTGTATTGTGTTAACCGGTGTTTTACTTTCAGTGACATGATCAGTTGTTATCTTAACACTTATCAGACTCAAGCACCACTTGTTCACTTAACATCTGCCAAGCATCTGCCAGAATATCCAAAGAAACGTGTTGATTCAGTTGTGAAAGGCAAAATATATCATGGTCAGTCTATGTACAGCCCCCCCCCCCCCCCCCCTCCCTGTGTGGACTGTCGTTCAGTTATCATGTCTCTTATGTTGATGCTTTCTTGGTTTTGTTTTTGTGTGCCTGAAAAAGTGCGAGGCCACAGCCTTAATGGTACAGTTATGAGGACATCAACATGTCACGGTAATTGCCTAACCTCAAAAGATGGCACTTGACACAATGTGTCTCTCATCTGATTGCATGGGGTTTTGACTTATTGAGAAATACTACCAAAACAGGTAATCCTGTTTGTGAACACAAACAATGTGATCTCAAACATAATGTTAAAAATATATATAATAATAATATATATATATATATATATATATATATATATATATATATATATAATCTCCGTGTCAGGAGCTGTCTAGCGCATGCCACGACTGGTTGGGCAGGTTGGGAGAAGACAGCAAGGGATTCTCCAGGAAAACCGCAAGGCCAGCTCATTTAAGGCTAATTTATCCGTTTCACTCTGTTTCCCTTCCAGCCTTGACGTACAGAGCGTCGAGGGGAAGGGCCCCCTCGGAGCCAAACTGGAAGAGTATCCATTTGCATCCCCTGGGGTGATTGGCAGATCAAGACCAATTAGTTCAGTGTTACACTGTTACCAGCATGCAATAAAAATACCATCTTTCATCTTTGTTACAGGAGTGAAGGACCAATCACTTTGATCAAACCCCCTGTTCGCCCTCTCTGTTATTATGACACGCCCTGTCTGGATAGGTTTAAGTAGGCAGAGAGAGAGAGAGAGAGAGAACCAGGGAGAGTGAGAGGGTGAGAAAGAGAGAGTTGAGCGGTGTTTGTCTGTGCCCTCGACCGATAGCTGTCGCAGGGATCTAAGCTAGGGAAAGTTTGAACCCCTCGGAGCAAACGCCGTCACAATACAACAGGAAATGTCACGGGCAGTTCACCAGCGTTCCCTCTCTCTCTCCACGAGATGAGCCGAGCGAGTCCCCTCGGGGGGAGCCGTGTCTGCTCAGCCGCGAGTGCACTAATCTATCACCTATCTGCAGAACATATCCAAACACAGCCTCACCTGTCACCCGGGACAGATAAATCATTTCTCAAATATTATTCACGTTCTCTTAATACCCATGACTAATAGGAGGGCTCAGCCTAAATACAAAGAACAATATCATTACTTGTATGAGGGGGAAAAGAGGAAGGTGTAACGAGTGAACTGCAGCGTCGGTCTGGACCAGACATCTTTCCAATCCAAAAAAAAAGGTAAAATATATGGACCGACTTGTCTTATTCTGGTGCTGGCAGCGGTGAGCGAAAAAGACCCGACTGAGTTACAGCTGGGTAGGAGATGCTGAGTGAGGCTTCTGGCAGCCAAGAGGCCTGGAATAATTCAACGTATCCTCTCCAACCTTCACCGTAGAGTCCAGCAGCGCCGATTACGTCATCTGCAATTATGCTAAACGCCATGCTGAAGCGACGGACGGGCGCTGGCAAGGTCACCGTGCCGCATAGCATCTGGAGCACGAGCACTCTGCTATGGGAGCAGAGGGGCCAGGGAGCCGTCCCAGGCCAAGACTGACAGCAGCGCAGCAAAGATGGGACACTGTTAAAGGACCACTTCACCACTTTTCAACCTATCTTCATATAATAGGTCCTCACTAATAATCATGAAAAAAATAGCACGATTTTTTTCTACTCAGTCTGTGTCTCATAGGAGGGCTGTGGGCAGTTTAGAAACAGTCTTCCAGTGACATCATCATTAGGCAGATTTATTTTTAAACAAGATTTTTTTACAATTTTTTTTAGATTTTCATTATCGTGAGAACGATGGCTTCCATTTTCGCATTGCATCTTTTCAGGACTAGTAAGCCTGCAGTTTCTATTAGCTTGTATTCCCCATCGATGATGTCACTGGAGGACGGTTTCTGAACTGCCCACAGCCCTCCTATGAGACACAGACCGAGTAGAAGGAAATTGCGCCATTTTTTCATGATCATTTGTGAGGACCTACTATATGAAGATAGGTTGAAAAGTGGTGAAGTGGTCCTTTAAGCGTGTGTGTATGTACAGCATGTGTGCTGTGTGTGTGACATTGCTGGTGTATATTCCACATGCATGGTGTATATTCCACATGCATGGTGTATATTCCACATGCATGGTGTATATTCCACATGCATGGTGTATATTCCACATGCATGGTGTATATTCCACATGCATGGTGTATATTCCACATGCATGGTGTATATTCCACATGCATGGTGTATATTCCACATGCATGGTGTATATTCCACATGCATGGTGTATATTCCACATGCATGGTGTATATTCCACATGCATGGTGTATATTCCACATGCATGGTGTATATTCCACATGCATGGTGTATATTCCACATGCATGGTGTATATTCCCCATACATGGTGTATATTCCACATACATGGTGTATATTCCACATACATGGTGTATATTCCACATACATGGTGTATATTCCACATACATGGTGTATATTCCCCATACATGGTGTATATTCCACATGCATGGTGTATATTCCACATACATGGTGTATATTCCACATGCATGGTGTATATTCCACATACATGGTGTATATTCCACATACATGGTGTATATTCCACATGCATGGTGTATATTCCACATGCATGAACATTAGGGGGTGTAACAATACATTTTAACAGCGATACGACACGTATCACGATACATGGTTGACGATACGATACATGGACGATATTGGTTCATTATGGCGATACGATACGATTCAATGATTTCAAATCGATAGAGTAACTAGGATAGTGCAGGTTTTTTAAGGGAAATGTATTTTATTATGGATATAAATAAGCAAACACAGCGATTCTCTGGCAAATAGATGGACATTGTATTTGGACATACTGTATATGGATAAAACCACGCCTGGACATGAACACAGAGAATAGACCAAGCCTAGCCTAGCCTATGGAATGGAAAAGTAATTAAACCCATCTTTTTCTTTTTTCTTCTTAAAATTGCTAAATACAATGCAAAACGATTCAATACCGATTATTTCCATTGCAAAACGATACGATACAAAGTCAAATAATACGACACTTGCTGTTTATATGTTGATATACTTCGATTTATTTAATTAAAATCGATATTTCGATACAGTTACTATCGTTACACTCCTAATAAACATAAATTAGAGCCAGTGGTTCTCAAAATTGTCAAGGACCCCCAAATGGCAAATTTGCCCCATCTGAAAATATTTTAGATAGAAGATTTATGTAAAAAAGAAAAAACCTATTCAACATTGTTGAATATTTTAATTTTTTTGAGAATATCCCACTTTGAGAACCAATGCATCAAGTTACTGTCCCAGGTAATTCTATAGTGAGTCTGCCTTGGTATCGATGGCTGACAGCATTCCATCCTGCAATGTCCCTGCACAATAGTTTGCACCGTCGAGAGGTGCAGTGTCTCTATTGACCATGGCGCATCAACGTGCTAATCTTGTTTGCAGTGCCAACCTGCCCAAATCATTAGTAGACAGAGACACCTGGTGGAGGGGGCTAAAGATCAAGCGGTGCGTCTATGACACGACGTTCAGATCCTATGAGGGAACAAAGGACAAGTCCTGCACCGATCTGTATCTAATAACATCACCTGTCACAAGAGCAACCCTCGACCTCTCAAGCACATGCGATACAGACACAAGGTCAAACGTGAGAAGTTTCGTCCCTGTGTGTGTGTGTGTGTGTGTGTGTGTGTTAAGCACCGACTGCTTATCTGATAGTGTCAGGAGCGTGTCACTGCGTGTCCCCCACCGTTTCACATTGGCCCAGTTGAAGCCCCTGACAGAGTAAACAAACACACACAGCCAGTCGGCCAGGATAAGCCAAAAGCTGCCAGTCTACAGCAAATAAACGAATCCGCAAAGTCATTACGGGTGGAAATTGCACGGAGAGAGAGAGGAGGGGATGCCAATTGTGGAGACCATGCAGTAGCGTAAATAAACCTTGATACATCAGTCGATGCGGCTCAGTGGGTCACACATCTGCAAACAAGAAGAAACGGTGGGGAACGGGCGGACGGGCGTGATGTAGCAGAGAGGACGTTGGCTGAGCCAACGCAGAGAGGAACACAGGTGGCGTGATGTACCAGAGAGGACGTTGGCTGAGCCAACGCAGAGAGGAACACAGGTGACGCGAGACGAGAGGGGGGGCAACATTGTTTGCTTCTGGAGTGTGTCCTGTGAACTGTTTCTGAACCACCGCCTAGTCAAACCTCTCAGAAGATCAGAGGAAAGCTACTGTAACCCCCCCCCCCCTCCGTTTCTCCAGTGTGTGTGCGAGCGTGTCTCTGTGTGTGTGTGTGTGTGTGTGTGACTGTGTAGCGGGGTACGTCCATAATGATTATGTATATAGAAAACATTCTTGGCATGCCTGATAAGCACAGGTTTTTTAAAACACTCCACCAACCAACATCCTCCTTTACCCCCCTGAAGCCGTGTCTCTATTTAGGAGACGAACGTTCAGTGTGTTGCAGGTTGGCCAATGTGCCCTGGTGGAGATGTCAGAGGCCGCCTGCTATTGTTCGCACCTCGCGGTGACTTGCAAAGATCAAAAGTGTCCGAGGACGATAAGGAACAGATTACAATTATTTTGTCATAGTTGTTCAAAGCGGAGCAGCTTGGCGCACACCCTAGGTAACCCTACGCTCAGGTGGCAGTCTATGGGAGGTGCCCGGCGTAGCGTTCGAAAACATGGGGCTAATCAGCAAGAGATCTCCTTTACCTCCCTGGTTTGTAAAGGACTCTCATCCTCTTCATTTGCTTGCATCTGTACACTTGGTTGCGTGCTTGAGTTAATATTAAAGTATGTTTTGGCCCCTGGCCCAAATACTTCCTGCGTTGTGTGGAATTGTTCAACGCCAAAAGAAGGAATTTGGGATTGAAGGAGGCCTACACGATGAAAAGGAAATGCAGGTTCGGCAAATAATAACAGCTCGACTGTTTCTCAAACGCACTCTCTCTCAAAAGGTGCCCCAACTCCACTAGGCCATTGAAGCTATTGAAGTTATTTGGGCATCCTCATGTGGAGGCCAAGTTTTGAAGGACTTTTCAATGTTTGTTTAGAGCACTTATGACATAAATATGGACTTGAATGTTTGTTTAGGGCATTAAATGACGCAAGACGTCATGTGGCCGATATAAATAGTGTGCGCCCACTTCACACAAGTGTGATTTTTGATAGTCAGGCTTGCAGGCTACCAATTCCATTTATAGGCCTGAGATCAAGTGAGGCAATCACTTCACCAGTAGTGACAGACCGTGGCACTCGAGTGTTCTTAAATGGACTATTAAAAACTTCTGAAATGTAAAATATGGCTCTACTGTCCTACTTAGACGAAAACTTAGAGACAGACAGACAGACTAAGGATGGTAGTGATAGGTGTGCGTGTGCGTGTGCGTGTGTGTGTTTTTTTCCCACACACATATGGGCATGTTTGTGTGTGTGATTCGTCGATGCTAATGGGTGCCAGTGCGGCACGCTCCATCACACTCATCAGGGCAGTCCAACCCTGCCCAACCACCGACCCACCCACTCCTCCCCCCTCCAACCACCGACCCACCCACTCCTCCCCCCTCCAACCACCGACCCACCCACTCCCCCCCCCCTCCAACTCTGTGGCTGTAATGTGCGAACACGTCTCCCACAGACGACGCACCGTTTAATCTCCTCTGAAGGGCTTCCTCCTGCAAATGGATGCAGTAAATCTGCTCGTCCAGGTCCTCCAGGATCTGAGGAGGGAGGGGCAGAAATGAAATGAAACGGGTTATAATTAGGCCCAGAGTGGGACGGGAGAGAAGACGGCAGCGGCGGGCGGATGGGGGGGGGGGGGGATGAGTCTGTGATGTATTAGGCAGCTGCGGTGTCACCGCATGCCGCACATGCTAATGGAGCGACCGAGACGAGGCGAAACAAAGTGAAAATAATCATACTCCACCTCTGGAACGTTAGCAAACTTCCGACGCTATCGTCTTAAAATATAATGACACGCTTTTATTTATTTTTTCAATTTAAAGTAGCCAATTATGTTTTACTCCTGTTTTCTCCACAATATAGTCGTCATGCCATTTAATTTCCTTACCACGTGCATTTCTGTGTTGTCACTGCTGTTGTACCCTACTGACTCCCCTGCCAGTGAGGAGCCCCCACCGGGAGGACGTAGGGCTTTTGTCCCCCCCCCCCAGGCCATAGGATTACGTGCAGTGACACCCTCCCCGCCCAGCTTCCCTCCCCAAAAAAACGTAAAAGTAATTCTCATTGATTACTCACCGTTGGCTTGACCAGTAACTGGCCCATGACGGTGAACATCCTGGACAGGCCCACGGGAGTACACACTAGACGGGAGACACATTGATGAGTCACCGCTGAACCCGGGGCCATTATTACTACCATATCAGCATGATGCTGCAACATTTATTTATTACAAGGAACTGTGTTAGGTTGCTTGTTCTGCTGGAAAGTGAGATCTATGCTGTGAATGCGATGCTGCAATATCTAGACAATGGGTTTTCCAGCACTCAATCAAAGATTATTACATTCCGTGTCCATCATACTTTATATGGTTGAAGACTTACGCAGTAAAAGCAGTCCCCCCATCAGAGATATACATGAGTAGAGGTATGGCAGGTAGAACTCCCAGAGATCTGGAGAGAGGCAAAACACTTCAATTAGACACAAGTGGTAGGATTACTCCACATTGTTAACACTCCGATTGCCCGGGGTTATTTAATCCATTAAATCATAGCACCCAGCGATTTATAGCAGCGGAGCACTTTTACAGACGGACCGGATGTTATCCCGGATGTGGATGTAGCAGCTAAATGTAGCCAAAACAATCTAGAGCCGATCGTCAACAACGGGAGGTATGATTAATTAAATCGCGACTAGCGACTGGACCGCGGTGGGCCGACTAAGACATGATCTTTTCTTAGAATTGGACGGGATGATTTAGATCGCGAGTTATTAACGTTTTAAGATTTTCGTTCTCGTCAGCTAAACAGGGGGGGAACATTTTCGATGACGTCCCACTGTTATGCAACATAGAATGTTACGCAACATAGAATGTTGCGTAACAGGTGCTTCCATGCTATGGAGCGATGCGATCGGTTGCGATATCAATAATCTTCGTCTTTTGGATAAAACTTCGTCCTGGGCGCTACTAATTGAAAGGACGGTGAACTTCGTCCTGGGCGATCGGGGTGTTAAAAAACAATACATACAGTACATCTGATAAAATCTGATATAATGTAAAATTGGACAGAACGCTCTACAGCAGGAGTCCTCAACGTTTTTCATGCTAAGGAACCCTTAACTGAGAGCGAGATAAAGCCCGCCCGCCCGCCCGCCCGCCCACCCACCCACCCACCCACCCACCCCCACACACACACACACACACACACACACACACACACACACACACACACACACACACACACACACACACACACACACACACACACACACACACACACACACACACACACACACACACACACTTTTGTATAAAATTGTGTGGGGTGCATACTTAGTTTTAGACTAGTCATTGGTTAGCCATGCGTTAAGGTTAGGTTTAGGTGCGCTGCCCCGTGGGAGGTTAGGTTTAGGGTGAGAGTTTGAGATAGGTTGTAGTTGTAGAACTAATGACTGGTCTAACCAATGCACATTTCATAGATAGCTTCATAGACTTGTTTGATTGGATTCGTGTTGATGTGAATTTTACAGACTTTTGACTCTGTACTTTATTATAGTATTTTGTGGCCTCTATTCTTCACTGAAAATAGCCGATCTACAAGCTGACTTGCTATTTGTTGTGAATATGAACACCATACTGTACCATAGAGCGACTCCATGCTGGCTGTGTCGTTGTCGATGAGTGCCGACGCCACCCACACGATGCCCAGGATCAGCAACGCCAGCAGGAAGAGCATCACAAATGTCTCCAGAATGCGTGACCGAATGCCCTGCGAGAGAAAACACAAACAACAGGCACAAACAAACACACAGAAAGAAATCCGTGAGACTTACACACGATAACATAATGCCTGATTTATACTTGGTTGCATGATGCCAGTGTTGCGAAAATATCCGATCTAACAAGCCAGTGAGCTTGTAGATCGGCTATTTTCGGTGCGCACGACTAATACAAACTCGGGCTTAACGCACAGAACGAGTGCCTCGATGCCGGAGGCCTGCCTGGGAGAGCAGAATGGTACGACGCGAGACCTCAAGTCCGCTCTATAAACATCACCCTCTTAATCCAGCTTCTCTCACATTAAAACAGCATCACCCCCGTTTCACAGCACACAAACATAACATAAACGCTCCCATGGACTCCCGTATAAAACAACTCTTTTATATGCACATATTGGCGTCTATAAAGAAGCAGGTCTGACTGGGCTGGGGGGGGACATTAGTGGTGGAG
>NW_027638309.1:0-14412 GCF_951216825.1 Electrona antarctica
CCCGCCCGCCCGCACGAAACGTGCGTAGACTACCGTTCTAACGGGGATCTCTTCTCGCTGTTTTCTCGTTATCTATGAGTGATGTCCATGGTTTTGATCATCCATCATCATCATCATCATCAACCATCATCCATCTAAATGAGATTTCTGCCTTTGCCTGCCAGGTCATTGAGGCTAGGGCAAGTGCCTGGGGGCTAAGGTGGAGTCTGAACTTCACATTAACCACTCACCTCTACACTTAGTACAACAGATCTATAAGTTTCAACAGTACAAACATTTCCGACAAATCTCTCCACCAAACATATAGCCGATCTACAAGCTCACAACGCATTGTATTTCGATGTGTTGTAACAACTTGTGAACTTGTTGTGAAGTTGATTGGCATTGACCCTCTCAATGAGATATGGGGCTCCATTTTCGTCACCGCTAAACCCCTTCTCCCTAAACTTCTTTGCCTTTTTTCTTCTTTTTTTTTTTTACTATTTTGAAAAACATTTTTGAATAGTTCAACTAGCCAATCTACATTGACATGTTGTGAGCTTGTAGACTGGCCATTTTAACTATTCAAAATATTTTGCAAAATAGTAAAAAAAAAATCACATCATAATCATACCATTTTTGTCTGTTTGGTTTGGTCGGATTAACCCATTTTGGCGGGAACCCCTTTTGGTGTTAGCATTATGTTATGCTTTAGCTATTGAAAAATAGCAGATCTACAAGCTCATAGCGCGCCACCGAGTGGCGCGCTACGAGCTTGTTGATCTGCTATTTTTGAAAATCGAATAACGACTGACATAGAAACATAGCTTTTTCAGAAAACTGTCAGGATGTAGAAGACATTTGTAGAATCTGATCTCAGGCCTGTGTTAATGTTGACGTCCTGGGCCTTGTCACGTTCGCCGATCTGCCGGGTTCAGTTTTATTACAGTGTATGTTATCCTTGCGTTACAGTGTACCACATTGCCGTAATGGTCTTTTGTGTCTGATTATCTGCGGTATATCACGATGACTAACATGTTCTAGAGAGCACACTTAAAAAGTTCCCCAAACTCAAATAGTTTCCAGATGAAGTCGAGCATGTTTTTGTTTAACCCATTTAGACCTGACTTTGAAAATGTCTGTTAAATCCTGACAGTTTTCTGAAATACCTCATGTTTCTCTATCAGTGGTGCTCAATATTTCATGTGAAGGACCCAGAAACTATATGTAATCGGCCGCCGACCACCCCATCTGAAAATATGTTGTTCCAGGGAACCCCCCCAGAAGCAAATATTGAGTTTAAAAACGTTCGCTCTGAAAGAATATATATTCAGATCTGGGCCACATTTTCTCGATTTTTCAAAAATAGCAGATCTACAAGCTTGTAGATATGCTATTTTTCAATAGCTAAAGCATAATGCTTAAATTATGCTTCCCGCCCAGAATGGGTTAAGTTGTTTCTAAATGGTCCTAATGTGGACAATATGCTATCGATGGCGTACAGCTGTGCGGAGGCCAACGCACCGCTCTCTGTGAAAAGATGTCGTCAGCTTGAAGAGAGATCTTCACAGTAGATAAACTCGGTGTGTGCAGTGTGCACAAAGAAAGGGTTTCTCTTTAATGGACGCCGTCCGTCCAACTGCAATGTTGAGTGTGTCTTTGATGAGGGCCTCCAGTGTTCTTGCACTCTGGCTAGATAATATTGGAAGCTGCTTTCAACGGGTCATTGAGTGTGTGTGGTCCTAGATATGTTGGACTTGTACTTGTGTGCGTGCGTGTGTGTGTGTGTGTGTGTGTGTGTGTGTGTGTGCGTGCGCGCCGTGCGCGTGTGCGTGTGCGTGCGCGTGTGTGCGAGCGTGCGTGTTGCACATGTTTGCCTTGTTCTTTTGTGCTGATGCCTTTCTCAGTCAAAACACACTCTGGTTCTATCCCCAAAACAGGGAAATTCAGACCAATGAAGACCCTGGAATGTTTACTTTTGTCTATGTTGTCTGCAAAAAAAAAGCCATAAACTCATTTTGTAGTCCTACAATGTTTTGTCAACTCCCCCCTCCACACGCGCACGCACGCGCACGCGCACGCGCACGCACACGCACAGTCGCACACGCACACGCACACACACACACACACACACACACACACACACACACACACACACACACACACACACACACACACACACACACACACACACACACACACACGGTGGAGGAAACCATACAGCTAGGTTCAGTGTCTTTGGGGTTCAGTGTCATGCTCAAGGACAAAAAAATCACACCCGTGTGAACTGAGTGGTGCAACTCCCCTCTCTCCCCCCCCCCCCCCACCCCCCCCCCCCCCCCCCCCCTCCTCTATTAGCAGGCAACAGTGCAGCACTATCTCTCTCTCTCTCTCTGTTTCTGGCACAACAGCGCCACTTTTGCCCCTACTGCTACTCATAGTCACACACATAGTCACATAGGTTAACACGGACATTGCTGTTCCTTGGAGTGGTTGCACCACTCAAAAAAAAGCCTGGGTGAGCCCAGCAGGAAAAGTGGCAGTGGGAGTGAACCTTGTATCTTGCTAACCAATGACAGCGTCGCTCCAAATTTGGTATCGTATTGTCTGTAAGTGTTCTCTGCTTGTTCTACTCGGGAGGGGAGGGGAGGGGAGGAGGAGGCGGTTCTCATAGGTTGGTGAACCAATAGGAAGCCGGCATCGGCATCTATAGTTTGTCCCGCCCCTCTATGCCCAGAAAAGCATAGGGCTCTTTCAGGCTATACTTCAACACCAGTAAGATGCCCTAAAGGGGGAGGTCGCGTGCACAACATCCGCCCGGGTGACGGCAGACTGCTGGGCGAGCGCTGGCGCTTTGGCATGGGGTGGGGGGGGGGGGGGGGGGGGGGGGTTGGGGGGTCAGATAAACATATGGAATGAGTTCTGTGCTGGCCATATACAGTATGGAGCGTGTCTTGAGTGTACAGGGTTTGATGAGGTCCGATCAACATGTGCAATGTCAGAACAGGTCAGCTCCACAATATGGAGTCTAAGGGTGGCAGCGGGGACAGTGTCTTGAGTTGAGTGTACAGGGTTTGATGAGGTCGGATGAGGTCAGATCAACATGTGGAATGGACTCTGTATTGGCCATAATGTGGAGCGTGTGTCACGAGGCGTGACGGACTGACTGACAGGTTTTGCAGGGTTTCATAGTAAACTATAACCCAGGGCGGCGGGTGATGGAACTGGAAACGTTCTGGTTTTCAAGTAGCCGCTACACAGTAGCTACATTGCTATACTGTACGTACAGTATATGACTGTGGTCTTCACACAAAATAGCAGATCTGCAAGCTCGCAACCGCGTCACATTTGTGACATGTTGTGTGAGCTTGTAGATTTGCTATTGACCCATGGCACGACAGACACCCGCACGCAACTAAAGTATACCTGAGCCTTTAACTCATTTTGGGGGCCGGAACCCCTTTTGGTGTTAGCATTATGTTATGCTTTAGCTATTGAAAAATAGCAGACCTACAAGCTCGTAGCGCGGCACTCGGTGCCGCGCTACGAGCTTGTAGGTCTGCTATTTTTGAAAAATCGAAGAACGACTGACATAGAAACATAGCTTTTTCAGAAAACTGTCAGGATGTAGAAGACATTTTTAGAATCTGATCTCAGGTCAAAATGGGTTAAACCCTATTCTTCATTGAGCGGAGTCCCTCAGGGCTCTGTGCCAGTACTGCACTACTACTAGTGGTACTGTACATTACATATCGCTGGTTAGGTGTCTTATCTAAGTGAGCTTGTAGATCTGCTATTTTTGGTGAAAGTTCTCCCTATAACAATACGGATGGTGGGGTGTTAAGTGGTGACATCATAGTTGATGCGCTATGAGCTTGTAGATCTGCTATTTTTCAATAGCTAAATAGTAGAGTCACAGAATGGGTTAAGGACAACCACACAACCACACCAATGCAACTCACTGCAACTCAATGAGTTGCATTAGTGTGGCTGTACCCATTCTGGGCGGGAACCCCTTCCGGTGTTTTAAGCATTATGTTATACTTTAGCTATTGAGAAATAGCAGATCTACAAGCTCGTAGCGCGGCACCGAGTGAAAATCGTGAAAATGTGGCGCAAATCTTTGAATATATTCTTTCAGAGCGAATGTTTTTAACTCAAATCTTTGCTCCTGGAAGGGTCCCTGCAGGAACTACATATTTTCAGATGGGGGTCAGCGGCCAATTTCATATCGTTTTTGGGGTCCTTGGCTTGACATGAAAAACTTTGAGAACCACTGACATAGAAACTTGATTTAGAAGGTATTTGTGGAATCGTCCTTAGGTCTAAATGGGTTAACACATTGACTGTTTCCCTGCCGTGTTTTTCACTAAGCTTTGAAGAAGCACCCGTCCATTATCGTCGTACCGTTTCATGAAAATGCACCTTAAAACGGTGCGATGGTTTGTTATAGTGTTCGAGAATCATCCACCGCTCGGACAACATCAACCAGCGAGGAACAGGGAAGCATGGGCAGGAAAGTGTTCAAAACCGCCCCGTCCCGACCCGACCCTTTGGTGTGGTTTGGGCTTTAGGCACTAAATGGCCGCCATGTTGTGAACACGACGACGGCGAGCGCAGTCATCTTTCTCTCCCCAGATGCTGTGCCAGTGCTGACAGGGCAGTGCTGGGCTGGGCTGGCCTGGCTGGCTGGCATACACACAGCAGCGTGTGTGTGTGTGTGTGTGTGTGTGTGTGTGTGTGTGTGTGTGTGTGTGTGTGTGTGTGTGTGTGTGTGTGTGTGTGTGTGTGTGTGTGTGTGTGTGTGTGTGTGTGTGTGTGTGTGTGTGTGTGTGTGTGTGTGTGTGTGTGTGTGTGTGTGTGTGTGTGTGTGTGTGTGTGTGCCATTGTGAAGGAGGAGGGTGTGGTGTTGTTGAGAGAGAGGCATGTGGCTGGCTCCGTGTTCACATGTTTGTTCTGTGTGGTTTTTGGCGAACAGAGCGAGCGCATGCAGCCAGTGGTCACGGGGTCAAACCCCAGTGTCACACACCGTCCTGACCCCAGTGCGCTGCGCTGCGGCTGCGGCCGCGTGCTTAAAAGGCTGCAGGCCTGGCCCGGGAGTGTGCTAATTGTATGCTTGTGGCCGAGAGTGACCCCAGAGTATATAGAAGCTGTCGGCTGGCGACCTCGTATGTCCAAAAACCGTCCTTTCCTTCTAATATATATTTTTTTGGGATAAAATAGTGAAACATTTTCACTACTTTTGTGCGACATTCTTGTATGACGCAAGTATGGCATTAACCCCAAAAATGATATGTAATATGCCTCCGCCCCCCCCCATCTGAAAATATGTTCTTCCAGGGACCCCCCCCCCCCCCCCCCCGCCCAGAAGCAAAGATTTGAGTTAAAATGTTCACTCTGTAAGTCCGTAATAATATATATTCAAAGATTTGAGGCACATTTTCACGACGTTTCAAAAACAGCAGTCCTACAAGATCATAGCGCGGCACTCGGTGCCGCGCTATGAGCTTGTAGATCTGCTATTTTTCAATAGTTAAAACACCAAAAGGGGTATTCCCGCCCCAAAATGGGTTAAATTCACGAAATGGCATATGAAGTTGAAACGTGGAGATGCGAGGTTTCCCGCACGAGATCGACCGTATATACGGTAGCTCTGCTGTGGTGTGGGAGGGATGGGAATGGGGAAAGATGGACGCTGCTTGCGGCTGTACTGATGACCCATTATCGTGGTGAACTATCTATAAATGGACGCATACATTCCTGTTTGGTACTAGTCGCCTCTTATATTATGGACGGCGCTTTCTTTTTTCTTTCTCTCTGGGAAAAAAAAAACCCTGAGTCAGCGAAAGAAATAAGGTAGTGGGAATGGATTCTGGAAGGACAGGAGGCTGTGTGTGTGTGTGTGTGTGTGTGTGTGTGTGTGTGTGTGTGTGTGTGTGTGAGTGTGAGTGAGTGAGTGAGTGAGTGAGAGTGAGAGTGAGTGAGTGAGTGAGTGAGTGAGTGAGTGAGTGAGTGAGTGAGTGAGTGAGTGAGTGAGTGAGTGAGTGAGTGAGTGTGTGTGTGTGAGAAAGAGAGAGAGAGAGAGAGAGAGAGAGAGAGAGAGAGAGGGACTGTGTACATGCCATTGAGTGGGTGGGGGGTACTTCAATAGGCGGACATACTGGGGCTGTCAAAGAAGACCTTGTCTATGCTTGTATTATGTGGAGTCTATGGGGGTGCTGTGAAGGTTGCACTGCGTGTGGTGGCAGGGCTTTGTGCTGTCACAATGCTGCTCGACGTGATACCCACGCGAGAGTGTGAGTTCAGTCAGGGCTGCAACCATAGATCATTTTTCTTGCCATTATTTGATGCATTTAAAAAAAAAAATATTATTAATCAAATAATTGAGAAGCTTGATTTTTTTTTTCAGTGGTTCTCAAAGTGGGGTCCAGGGACCCTCTGGGTTCCTTGAGGGGGTTCCAAATGCACCCTTACCAGTCAGTCTATAACTTTGAGGGTGTACAAATAGAACCAAATGGACCCTTCCCGGGTCCTTTTGGTTCTAGTTCTATAATCTCAGATATGGGGGTCCTTGACATTACACATTTTGAGAACCACAGTTGACTAAATCGGTCTGATTTACCACTTACCTATTTCATACAAATCTCCCTCCTTTTTTTAATAATCAATTAAATGGGTTAGTTGGATCAGCTGCTGCACACAGTGTAACACGCATTGTCTACTGTACATGCCTTGTCTACTGTACATGCATTGTCTACTGTACATGCATTGTCTACTGTACACGCATTGTCTATACTGTACGTACAACGCATGTCACCTTTTCCACAAGCTAACGACGCTCTCCGTTTGCTCCTCTCCTCCACAGTGGATCCAGCGGACCTCTTGAAGATTTTAGATTTCCAAAGTTTACCCGAGGGCGTATCGAGGACGACGGGTTTCTGCTCACATCGGAGGTCAACGAATGGACCCGACGTGGCCTACAGGGTCGCCAAAGACGCCCAGCTCAGCGCCCCCACCAAGCAGCTCTATCCAAGTACGTATCCGTCCGCACGATATACTTCAGTCTTCTTTCAATCAACTCTTCAGCTTCAACTCTTCCCATTTATTTCTTTGCTGATGCTTTTCCAGTCCCTTTTTCTGGGTGAATCCACCTGCTATTCCATGTCGTCGTCCATCTTCCTCTTTGTCCATTTCTGTGTTGTTTTCTCTGATGTGTTTTATTAACTAGCCCTTACCCGTTGTGAGATATTGCCCCCCCCCCCTTGTGGCCGCAGGGGGTACTGCACCCTGGGTGCGTTTTCGCATTTTTAATTCACTAATACATTCATTATAATTTTATAATTTGTT
The DNA here is from genome assembly GCF_951216825.1 of Electrona antarctica. Classification (NCBI taxonomy): domain Eukaryota; kingdom Metazoa; phylum Chordata; class Actinopteri; order Myctophiformes; family Myctophidae; genus Electrona; species Electrona antarctica. The sequence goes on from NW_027638309.1 coordinate 7,327, forward strand.
AAATTGGAAAAAGGGCTTCGTTAAAACCTCCATATTATTATGGTCAATGCCTGTGTGAAAAGTGGGAGCGATTGGTGCAGGCGGTGAGGAGATACGGCGGTGTTTCTGACAGACAGACAGACAGACAGACACACACACATTCAGACAGACAGACATTGACTGAATTATAGTATGATGATGATGATGTTTGCCTCCTAGTTTTCACCCTCGCCGCACTCACTTACTTTACTGCACTTGAACATTTCATCCATTTTATTTATTTTATCTCGAGTTTAGAGAGGTTAATTTATTTTATTGAGATCTCGAGCAGCCATCTGCCTAGGCACGCCTACCGAATCCCATCTGCACAGTGCTGAACGTGCCAGAGCCCAGTGGTGGAAAGTAACTCGGATTTGATTAAAGTTTCTATTTGAGAACACGAGGAAGCAAACAAGCAAAGCATAAAGTACGCACATGAACTGTTTATTTTATTTTATTTGACCACTTAAAGCCTCGACCTCTTAGAGAAACAGACTTGAGAAACTGTAATCGGCAGTGCTTTTCCATCTACCAAATTAAATAAATCTCTTTGCAAAAATAGCCGATCTACAAGCTCAGAAAGTGTTGAGTTTTATTGTAAATTGGCCATTTTCGGGTGAACGTTCCCCTCAGAATAGACATGCTGCGGCTCATGGTTAACTACTTAAGCTGTGATATAAAAAAATCACACCCGTGTGAAGTGAGGGGTGCTCTTATCATCGTACATCATCATGACGCGACATGCCGATTTGCTCAGACACATGCGGCGTAAATTCTCCTTTCATTGTCAATGGCAAATGGACAAAAAGCTGTATATAGGAGTGGCTAGCGCCCACTCAAAAATGGGCCCGTGGGTCCATTTGGTTCTCTTTGTACACTCCTCCATTTGTTCCTGTTTTATACTCTCCTCCTGCTCAGACCTATCATCCCCCCTACATTCTCCCCGCCTTTTTCCTTTTTTTACGACAGTCTTGACGCGTTTTAGTGGCGTGTCTTATGACGCGCTATAACCTCCATGTTACTAACTGCCTCTGCTATGTAAGGGGCCTTGACCTCTGGCCAACCCTGTGACCTTCCACCCGAGGCCACAATAAAAAAAATGAAAGAAGGGAGGAGCGTAATGTTTTAACACCACGGGCTGAGAATGAAGTCGGGTCTGTTGCCCCTTTACTTTCCTCAGCTCCATAGGTAGCTGCTTTTATTGCTCATGATGATATCACACGTTTGATGTCACTGGGGCTAATAAATTGTAGTCGTGGAAGTTGGGTGGGCCACATCTGTTTTTTGCACCTATATCCACCCTCCCCGCCTCCCTCCCCACACACACACACACACACGCACACACGCACGCACGCACGCACGCATGCATGCATGCACCATGCACGTATAGCCTAAGTACGCACGCACGCACACACAGGTACAAGTGCACAGGCACAGGCACAAATTACTCATGTTCCCCTCAAGGGACACTCACACACTATATATTAGGGCTGCTCAACTAAATATATATATTTTTTAAGGGGCATGAAACCCTACGCTGGTGTTGTATAGTTTGTTTTCCAGTTCAGGTTCAACTACAGCAGATTTAAAAAAAAAACTTGACAGGCTAAGTAACAGCTGCAGCTAATGAAATTAATAATGGGTGTGTCCAGAGTCATCCAGGGTGTGCCCAATGAGCCAAGCATAGACATTGGTCAACACAGTATACTGTCACCTTGACACACCTAAATCACACCCCCATCATTCATTGTATCAGCAGCAGCTGTGTTGCTTATGTCACAGTGTACTCTAAGTTCAGTATTACTCCTTCTGTATCTTCTTTACTTTACCTACAAACTACACAGTCAACCTATAGGGTTTCAACCCTCTAATTCCACTAATAGTCATAGGAATTTGTCCAACAATTTACAATTTAGGCATTTAGCAGACGCTCTTAATCCAGAGCGATTTACAACAAGCAAGAAGAAAACCATGGCAATACATCACATACATAAAAAGTAGTTGTCATGTAGTTGTCATGAAACATGCTTACATGCGTAAGCTAAGAACGTAACAGTGGAATATCTATATAATGAAACTTATATAAACGATACATACTATACTATACTATAGATATATACTATAAAGTGCAATTCTAGTGCTGTCTACGTAACATGCTATAAGTCCAACTAATCGATCAGTTGATTTTGATCAATAACGCTGTACACTTGTGTTTGCTGCATATAATCGTACAGAGAGCAGCCGAACAGGACATTCTCATGTTGGTTTCAAAATGACTACTGGGCTATGGAAAGTTCCAGACTGGTAGACGAAGGACGGGTTGTATCTGTCTGTATGATGTGCATGGCAAAAGCATAAAGATAACAGACTAATCAGATCATAACAAAGTCAGATTACCCGTAGTTTATTTATTATTAACAATGAGAGGACATCCCTACACTATACCTACACTGTACATACATACATACAGTACATTTCTCACTCTCGCCATTCATTTTTGTCGGATGTCGGGTGGAAACCATGTATGTTATAAAAAGTTATAAAAACGGAGATATGAGGTTGGGGGGGGGGGGTTAGGGGGGTGCTGGGTTCCACTTTTCCCTCGTTCTGTTTGTGCTGACGTGGCCGTGGTTGAGTCTACTGTTCACTGCTTCACAGCAGCATTCTTCTCTTCTCTTCTCTTCTCTTCTCTTCTCTTCTCTTCTCTTCTCTTCTCTTCTCTTCTCTTCTCTTCTCTTCTCTTCTCTTCTCTTCTCTTCTCTTCTCTTCTCTTCTCTTCTCTTCTCTTGGTTGATTCCCATTACCCTTTTACCCCACCCAACACACGATTGCACGCACGCACGCACCTGGATGTCATCTTGTTCTTGAATTCCGCCGCCGAGCAATGTTTCAAACTCTTTATGTTTTCTCTTCTGACTGAGATACCAATGGGCCAGACGGTATATTCCGCACAATGTGCCCTTCTTAATTTCTTCACCGTTTATGCAATAAGTTGTCTTTCGCTGACGAGCTCAAATTAAGTGAAATTGGTTAATGTTCAGTAATGTGAAGAATGCAACGTTGTGAAAGTTGCTAAAAGTGGGACACAAACTTCGACAGTCAGCCGGCCACGTCAGTAAACGCGTGTAGGCCACGTGTCGCGGTGTTTCTTTTCAGCGGAGGCTCGCATTGGGGTTTGCGTTCGGGGCTTCGGAAGACCTTTGATCTGCGTCTCCTTCAAGGGGCTTAAAGGCAAAAAAAGAAGCCGCAAGGCTGTGCCGTGCGTAGCCCTGCATGTCCTCTCATGCACTCCAAAACACTCGCTCTGTTGACTTTGAACTACCGTAAGGGGAGAAGCAACACGGTGGCTCTGTTTGGATACACGGATACTATAATTGCATACGTCGTGCATGCAGAGTGCTACTCCACTGCGTCCGAAATAACAGTCTGTGATATGATACAAAACAGAACGGAGGGCTTCTTAAGAGGCTCCACGTTGTCCTACAGATTGCAGACTTCACTGTCAGGGGGATTTTTAGACTGGCCGTAGAAAACCTGTAGTTACGTCATGTTTTAGACCGGCCGTAGAAACCCTGTAGTCACGTCATGTTTTAGACTGGCCGTAGAAACCCTGTAGTTACGTCATGTTTTAGACTGGCCGTAGAAAACCTGTAGTTACGTCATGTTTTAGACTGGCCGTAGAAAACCTGTAGTTACGTCATGTTTTAGACCGGCCGTAGAAAACCTGTAGTCACGTCATGTTTTAGACCGGCCGTAGAAAACCTGTAGTCACGTCATGTTTTAGACTGGCCGTAGAAAACCTGAAGTTACGTCATGTTTTAGACTGGCCGTAGAAACCCTGTAGTTACGTCATGTTTTAGACTGGCCGTAGAAAACCCTGTAGTTACGTCATGTTTTAGACTGGCCGTAGAAAACCTGAAGTTACGTCATGTTTTAGACTGGCCGTAGAAACCCTGTAGTTACATCATGTTTGCGACCGGCCGTAGAAAACCTGTAGTTACGTCATGTTTGCGACCGGCCGTAGAACACCTGTAGTTACGTCATGTTTTAGACTGGCCGTAGAAACCCTGTAGTTACGTCATGTTTGCGACCGGCCGTATAAAACCTGTAGTTACGTCATGTTTGCGACCGGCCGTAGAAAACCTGTACTTACGTCATGTTTTAGACTGGCCGTATAAACCTGAAGTTACCTCATGTTTGCGACCGTCCGTAGAAAACCTGTAGTTACGTCATGTTTTAGACTGGCCGTAGAAAACCTGAAGTTACGTCATGTTTGCGACCGGCCCTTGCGGCTTCGTTTAGTTCACCTCGTCATTAAGAAGAAGACGAACGTCTAATATGTTCCACAAGGCTGCATGAGCTCATTAGATCCCTTTGCTCCGTTTCTTGGCCTTCGCCCATAACAACATTTTGCTGTGGAGTTACGACCTTGGCCTTGAGCCTGAAGACACTGTAACTTCCTGTACCCATTATGCCTCGCCCGCTGTGCGGCCGGTGTCGAAAGCAGCCGATCTCCAAGCTCACGGCGCGGCGCGACGCGACGCGTTGTGAAGCTTGTAGATCGGCTGATTACGAGCGATGACACGATTACGAGCCGCGGTAGTGCGTGACGGGCGCTTTTGATCGGACCGGGGGGGAAACATGCTGGCCCGTGACCGCCGTTGCCACAGACTACAGTTTATAATGATGTGTTGGAAGAGTGCGAGACATGCAATCATTAGGAAAACATTTTTTGGAAGAGATGATTCATTTGAAGCCTCGCAGACACGACGACGGGGACACGGGGAGGGACACAGACAGAAGGCTTCTTGTGGTCGACGCGTGATACCTTCCGTCTGTAAAACGAAAGGAAGTGGGCTTCTGTGAATGTTCAAGTGGTTTTCTACATTTCCCCCCACGTCTCTCCTCCGCGTTCCACGGCTCAATTATCCCTGTTTGCGGCGCCGTGTTCGATTGATCTTACATTTTGCTGTGTTTCACTCCATCATTTTGATTGATCTTATTTTATGACGAGGTCTCAAAGTTTCCCCACACACATAACCACAGTATGTACACACTGTCTTCCCCCATGTACCACAATTTACAATTTACGCACTCTTATCCAAAGCCACTTATACAAGTGTGAGATCAATAAAGAAAGTATGGCTAAACATCTAATCTGTCTAAACAAACATATATCTAACGTTTGTGGTCACACACATAATCAAATCTAAATAAACCAGAACACGTGACCCAACATAGCTCAACATAGACCCCCTCAGAAATGAGATTACAACTAAAGGGGCTTCCATTTGGACAGAAATCTGAATCACGGCGCAGGAACTCGCATCTATCGGACAAGAAGCGATACACGGGACGCAGTACAGCGAACGGTGCAGTGCGGTTCAGTACAACTATCGTTTCTCTAAAAAGAGACACACTGTAGTTGAAGCCTTTGGGTGAACTATCGGGGGAATTCCATGGCAGTTCTTTAGCCGACCCCCCTCTCATGTTGGGCTTGTTGCAGTGGATTAATGCCAATGTCAGCACAACAAGCAGCAAGGAAAGAATGATGCATTGCAAGTCACTAGAAGGAGTCACTAGAAGGGGGGGGGGGAGCTTTGAGTTGGGGGTCTTGACCACGGTGAGGACTGGCTGTATAGCGTGGGTGGTCCTGTACACATGCAACACCCTGTTGTAACATGATGTTTCAGGATGCTACCTTAACCCCTTATGACCTGAGATCAGATTCTAAAAATGTCTTCTACATCCTGACAGTTTTCTGAAAAAGCTATGTTTCTATGTCAGTCGTTTTTTCGATTTTTCAAAAAATAGCAGACCTACAAGCTCGTAGCGCGCCACTCGGTGGCGCGCTATGAGCTTGTAGATCTGCTATTTTTCAATAGCTAAAGCATAACATGATGCTAACACCAAAAGGGGTTCCCGCACCCAAAATGGGTTAAAGTCACCAATGTTCAACCTATCTTCATATAATTTGTCCTCACTAACGCTCATGATAAAATTGGTAAAAGAAATCTACTCATTCTGTGTCTCATACGACTTCAGAATCCCGCCTGGCACCTATACCGCAGTGGCATCATCGATAGGCTTTTGATTTTATTTTAAGATTTGTATTCATGCGAGAACAATGACACGGCTTCCATTATTTTATAGCATGCAAACTGCTTGCTGTTATGGAAACATTTAGTTTTTCACTATAATACAAAGACATATCCGTTAGCATTGACTCAGTGCGCACGCACGCACGCACGCACGCACGCACGCACGCACGCACGCACGCACGCACGCACGCACGCACGCACGCACGCACGCACGCACGCACGCGCACTCTTAGCCATTGGGAGAATACCAATCCAAGTCGTGTACCCGAGTTAAATGAACAAAACCGATTTTTATCGTTCACGAAGGCCTCTCTCCATCTTCGTCACGCGAGTTCCATTACAGCATGGTGGTCCCCCGCGGCACGCCGCGGCACCGTTTTTGTCCTCCCTTTTGGTCGCGACAGACAGAATGACCGCATTTCTGTCTCAATGCAGCCTCTCGGGGCTCAACACCTGGGCTCATGAATGCTGGCACGTGGTGGTGGTGGTGCCAGGCGAGCTGTCCGTCCGTCCGTCCGTCTGTCCGTCCGTCCGTCCGTCCGCACATGGCAGTCTTTTCCCCCCAGAGCTCGGGGGGGCTTTTCTCCCAGAGCTTCCTGTGTATGGTCGTGGCTGCGCCGGGGGGAGTATTAGTGGGGAGCAGATGTCAGGAGGAGTTAAGACGGAGGAATATGCCGGCGCAGCGAAAATGGAGCTGCAGTGGCAAACCACACTCGCCCTTAACCGCCTCTACCCCCCCTCTCTAACCAGTGAGTGAGTGAAGCCTATACAGGGCTATTAACTCTAATGGCTGTCCCACAGACCTGTCCAACGGAAAACTCAATCAAGCCCACACTGTGTGTGTGAAATCACGGCGAACAGTGTGCGAGTGGAACCAAATGAACTCTTAACTTGATTCTTGATTGATTTACGAACGTGAATCACAGGGGGGGGGGGGGGGGGGGGGGGGGGGGGGGGGGGGGGGGGG
>NW_027638308.1:0-45000 GCF_951216825.1 Electrona antarctica
GGTTTTTCATCAAACTGTCAAATGATTTAGAAGATTTAGAAGATTTAGAAGACATTTGTAGAATGTTCTGTTGTACAAACAGAAGATTTGAACTGTGTACTTATGTATATATGTGTACTTGTACTGTGTACTTGTGTATATATGTATATGTGTCTGTCTCTCTGTGCAGTCATGTATATATGTGTATTTGTACTGTGTACTTGTGTATATATGTGTCTGTCTCTCTGTGCAGTCGTATTGTGTATATATGTATATGTGTCTGTCTCTCTGTGCAGTCGTGTGGCTACGGAGTGAACTGTGTCTGTACTGTACTGTACTGTACTGTACTGTACTGTACTGTACTGTACTGTACTGTACTGTACTGTACTGTACTGTACTGTACTGTACTGTACTGTACTGTGAACTGTACTGTGAACTGTAATGTGTCTGTCTCTCTGTGCAGTCGTGTGGCTACGGCGTGAAGGACGAGGACTTCGCCTGCGTGCCGTGTCCGCAAGGGAAGTACTCCAAGGGAAAGTACGAGATCTGCAGACGCCACAAAGACTGCGACGCCCTCTACCGGGCGACCGTGCTCTCGCAGGGAACGCCCGACAGCGATGCGGAGTGTGGCCCCTGCCTGCCGGGGTAAGAGAAGCACATCCACTATAGTTCACTTCACTGTATAGAGCGCCCCCTACCAGGGCCCAGTCCCGCCCCCTACCAGGGCCCAGTCCCGCCCCCTACCAGGGCCCAGTCCCGCCCCCTACCAGGGCCCAGTCCCGCCCCTACCAGGGCCCAGGAAATGATTCCCCGTTCATTTTCCTCATAGACATTTCAAAAAGTATTTATTTAAAGACCTTCTAAGCCTTGTACAAAGCCAACTCGAGTTGTGACAAATCATGACAACAAACACAATTTTTTGGGCCAAACAAATAATTAGAAAGAAGAAGAAAACGGCAAGTTACAACACTTTTTTTCTTGTTTTTCTTCTTTGTAATTATTTTGTTCGGCCCAAAATGTTGTGTTTGTTGTCATGATTTGTCACGACTCGAGTTGGCTTTGACCACTTAAAAGGTCTTTAAATAAATACTTTTTGAAATGTCCATGGGAAAAAATGCATTGGGAATTATTTCCTGGGCCTGGCGTCGTCATGAAAGGGGGCGGGACTGCGACGCTCTATTGGCAAGGGCACCCAATTTGTGAAGTGAAGTTCAACTGTATCTATATATATATAAATGCACGTCCACGAGCTTGTAGGTCTGCTATTTTTGAAAAATCGTGAAAATATTTATTTCAGAAAACTGGAGGATTTAGAAGAAATGTTTTAAATTTCGAGGTCAGGCCAAAATGGATTAAACAGACTTGGTGACACTAAGCCAAGTGACTCAACAAACAGGCCAACAGGGCACAGGACTGCTACACATGAGGGGTGATTACTAATGAGATGCAGCTGGAGCAAACAGAAACATAGAACTAAGAAAACTAGACCAGGCAATTACAAATGTTTTTTTTCATCATAGCTTCAAATTGACATATTGGTTGTTCAGTTTGACCCACCAGTTTTGGAGATATGGCTTATAGAGTATAATGTCTTGCAGAACACAGCGAGTTGAGAAAACAGGCTTGAAAGGTTCACTTCTGTGGCAGATCTGTAGCAGATCTACAAGCTCACAACACGTCGCAGCGCGACGCGTTGTGAGCTTGTAGATCGTGTAGCTGATCGCTTGTAGATCAGCTATTTTCAGCAAGTGTAAAAACAGTCATTATGACGGCATCATAAGTAAAATCTTATGACATTTAGTCGACTAAAACTATAGACTAACACTAAAACATTCCAGGTGACTGAAATGTGACTAAAACTAAATGGAAACTATTCAAGTTTTTGTGTGTGCGTGTTTGTGTGTGTGTGTGTGTGTGTGTGTGTGTGTGTGTGTGTGTGTGTGTGTGTGTGTGTGTGTGTGTGCGTGTGTGTGTGTGTGTGTGTGTGCGTGTTTGTGTCACACGTCGGTCGTTCATAGGAGGAGAAACTCACGGTTGGTTGGTGGTCACGCCACAAGAATGCATAACGCGTCAAGTCGTTACACTTAAAAAAATGAAACCCACAATGATGTCATTAATGTTAATTGCAACATTAACATTAATTGCTAAAAATGTTTTGAATTAGTCACATGCGTTAACACTCAAATTTTGCTATATTATGAAAATGTTAACGGTATATATATATATGTATATATACACACACACACACACACACACACACACGCTTCAAAGTGAAACTACACGACCGGACCACCCTGTTTTCAAATCCTATTCACCACACGCACGCATGCACACATGCAAAGCGTGCACGAGCAAACACACGCACAGGCACACACACACACACACACGCACAGGCACACACACGCACAGTCACACACGCACATCCGTGCATTGGCCGTTCCATCCACAACAGTTGCACAGCTGCCATTAGGAATGGCATGACTGTCACCAGAACATGGAGTCAATAAAGGACATTAAAATGTTACCAGACCCTCTCTTTTCTCCTCTCTCCTCTTCCCATTCATCTTCCTCCCCACATTTTCCATCCTCCCCCCCGCTCCCCACACACACACACACACACACACACACACACACACACACACACACACACACACACACACACACACACACACACACACACACACACACACACACATCACCCACCCACCCCGCTCCCCCCTTCCTTTATTGGGTGATTGATGGGGTCTTGCCCCATGTTGTGGCGCCCCCCCCCCCCGCTCTTCAATCACCCCCCCCCCCCCCCCCCCTCCCTAAAGCAAAGTCGGTCGTTCCCAAACAACTCTTCATGTCCGTATTTTTATTGTTATTTTTTTAAGCAGGATCTTAATTAGGCTGCTTTGACACTTCCTTCAGTGAGAGAGTTGTTGAGAGAGGCTTAGCGTAAAGGAAATGACACTAACCATCACTTCACGCTGGTCGTATTTCATTTCCAAATCCTCCTAATCCTCCTGTTCTCTTGCAGTCAGTGTGGACGGGCTGGTGCCGCGCCACTAATTGACTCTCGTAGGACATTAAAGTCTGATTTCTTTCCCCCGCACACGTGCTCCTCTATGACAACTAGGGGTGTAGCGATATAGTAACTGTATCGACATATCGATTTTAATTTAGAAAATGTAGTATATAGTACCCAGCCAGCACGCCAACGTGGGTCCCATGTGGTTTAGAGGTGGGCTACCTATGTGGGAGCCAGGTGGGATAACCATATGGGACCCATATAGAAATGTCAGCGGGCACCAGATGGTTCTCACCTGGGTTGCCCATGTGGGTTTTAAGTGGGTGCTACCTGGGCCCTAGGTGGGCCCCAACTAGGCAATTTTATGTGGGACCCAAGTGGGTCTGTGGGACTGTAAACAGCAAAATATCATATCGTTTGACTTTGTATCGTATCGTTTTGCAATGTAAATAATCTGTATCGAACAACCACTAAAATCTTCCCTTATGGGGGTCCTTGGCATATTGTCAAATGGGGGTCTGCGGGCAAATAAGTATTAATTTGGGGGTCTTTGACATGAACCATTGTGAGAACCACTGCTCCAGGCCATGGCGTTTCAAATGGAGGTGTGGATACCTAGTTAATGATCCACAGGTTCCTTTCATGGCTGTTTACATTCGAGGGTCGCCGGTCCTCTCGAACGGGAACAGTTTAAAGGTATATTCAGTGATTTGACCTTATTCAAATATCACTTATTTTTTCTTTTTTTCTGGATAATCCTCCCTACTATAGAGTGTGCTGACCATATAAGGAAATCCTCCCTGTCCCCAGTGAGCCCCTGGGGTCAAAAAACCCTAGTTTCAGTTTTGGTGGCGGGTGGCAAAACCTTCATCCAATCAGGATGAGAGGGGCCTTCCTCCAATCATTATCGAGTGGGGGCGGGCCTTGGTGCACATGCTGTTGGCCTGTTGCACTTCCCCCCACTGTAGAGCGTGCATGTGCACATTTTGTTACCGGGGCGGACTGGGTGGTTTTCCAAATCACCCAAATCACTGAATGCTCCTTTAACGTCATGCCCAGGACGAAAATGTGGATACAGTGGCTCATATAAGCCACCTTCTCCTTCATCGTCTTCATGTCATTGTCCTTGTTCAGTCCTTCCTGCAGGCTATACCCCCCCCCCATTGTGTTGGCTGGCAGGACTCCCTATATATCGCGGGTTGCTTTTGCTGTGGATCGCTTTGATATCGTTATGGGAAAGATGCCATGGGCGCTGCGCTCGTTGAACATGCATATACGTGTGGCGTGCGCGTGTTCTGAGCCTGCACTGCTACACTGGGAGGTCCATACATGCTCGTGGAGCATGCATGTACGTGTGGCGTGCGTGTGTACTGGGAGGTCCATACATGCTCGTGGAGCATGCGTGTACGTGCGGCGTGCGTGTGTACTGGGAGGTCCATACATGCTCCACGCACAACGGAACAGGCCTGGAAGAAGTCCTCTGATACTCTCCTGCTGCGCCGCCTCTCTCATCTGGCGTCTACAACCACGTAAACACTCTATTCCTTAGGAGAGAAAAAAGAAAAAGAAAAAAAGCTTTTCCCCCGTATACTGTACACCTAATTTCTTTGTAAAAAAATATCGATCTACAAGCCCACAAGCTTGCTTAGAGCTCCGGGGCTAAAGGCTAGGCTAAACTTCCGCTCGCTTGAGCCATAATAATTATACTTCCACCACTGAGCAACTTCCACTGAAATGAATAGCTTGGGGGCGGGGCTAGCACTCCGGTTCGGTCTCTATCGTTTATAGCTCTATGGGTTGAAGTAGCTAGGTGCTGGAACGTGCTACATAATGTATGATGAGCAACAGGAGCTCTGTGCGCCAGTGACATGTTATGGCATGCTAGCATCCATGGACATGTTTATCTGCTGATTTGAGCCTAATGCTTTCACACTCAATAAGCAGTTGCCCCGCCTGGCAAGAAGTCTTACTCTATCATCAACATTAACTAGGCTACTTAAACCATTTTGACCTGAGATCAGATTCTAAAAATGTCTTCTACATCCTGACAGTTGAAAAAGCTATGTTTCTATGTCAGTCGTTCTTTGATCTTTCAAAAATAGCAGACCTACAAGCTTGTAGATCTGCTAATTTTCAATAGCTAAAGCATAACATAATGCTAACACCAAAAGGGGTTCCCGCCCCAAAATGGGTTAACTAGGCTACTTAAACCTAGCCTGGTAAAACCGCTCCCCCTGCTGGACAACATTTGCATTCTGCCAGAAGGCAGAGTCTGGTGTCTCTCAGGCAGAGACGATGTACTCCGGTCCAAATCAGACCGGAGCGATATGTGGCCGTATGCGACCGCTAGAGGAGCGACATGCAGCCGTATGCGACCGCTAGAGGAGCGACATGCAGCCGTATGCGACCGCTAGAGGAGCGACATGCGGCCGTATGCGACCGCTAGAGGAGCGACATGCAGCCGTATGCGACCGCTAGAGGAGCGACATGCAGCCGTATGCGACCGCTAGAGGAGCGACATGCAGCCGTATGCGACCGCTAGAGGAGCGACATGCAGCCGTATGCGACCGCTAGAGGAGCGACATGCAGCCGTATGCGACCGCTAGAGGCGGGATCCAACGCGAGACTGATGACATATTGAAGCTGTGCCACAGCACAAATGTAAACACAACCTAACAGGACTACAACTCCAAATTATTATGGAGATATCAGATTGTTGTCTCGCTGCTTCCGGGTTCATCGTTTCTGCTTGAGAGAGCCCAGATGCAGGTAGGAGGAGGGAACTGGTGAACTCAATACTGCCCCCATCTGGCAGTCAGGTTAACTTAAACCCTCTATACTTAACCCTAACCCTAGACGAATACTTATTGGACTGGTATCTGCCTATTTAGGTCCTCTCTTTTTTCCCCCTCTATAGAGCGTCGCAGTCCCGCCCCCTTTCATGACGACACCAGGCCCAGGAAATGATTCCCAATGCATTTTTCCCTCAGACATTTCAAAAAGTATTTAAAGACCTTTTAAGCGTCGTACGAAGCCAACTCGAGTCGTGACAAATCATAACAAACACAATATTTTGGACCAAACAAATAATTACAAAGAAGAAAAACAACAAAAAGTGTTTGCGTACCGATGCGTACCTCTGAACAGATCTACCGTGGCTCAACCCGATGCGTACATGTGAACAGATCTACCGTGGCTCAACCCGATTTGTACATGTGAACATATATACCGTGGCTCAACCCGATGCGTACATGTGCTTGAAGATTTGACTATTTTCATTGGACGTTTACTCCAGGATAGGGATTGCTACTGTAGGCTTGAAGTGGTTAATTACGTTTTGTTAAACAACTTTGTTGCTCAACCTTCAATCACCTCATAAAAAAAGAGCAATACAAATGATTGTACACTGTGGATTATAGACTTGGAAAACAATGAACAAAAGTGCATACCTTCACAGTAGGGATGGACTTTCATTTGAAAGAGGCCTACAGTTACTTTCTTTACAAGGCGTCTACAAGCTTGTAGATAAGTATAACATAATGCTTTAAACACCAAAAGGGGTTCCCGTCCAGAATGGGTTAAAGCCATTTTAACTCAACTCAGAAACACATCAGACTATATGACTTCAAATCAATCATGATTATTTCAAACTTTTGGCCTCGCTTATTGTAGGGTAGGTTTAGATTGAGACTGGCTCATGGACTATTACATCACCATGGTACATCGATCATAATATACAGACTGGCTCATGGACTATTACATCACCATGGTACATCAATCAGAATATACAGCCTGGCTCATGGACTATTACATCACCATGGTACATCAGTCAGAATATACAGACTGGCTCATGGACTATTACATCACCAGGGTACATCGGTCACAATATACAGACTGGCTCATGGACTATTACATCACCATGGTACATGGGTCAGAATATAACGACTGGCTCATGGACTATTACATCACCATGGTACATCAGTCAGAATATACAGACTGGCCCATGGACTATTACATCACCATGGTACATCGGTCAGAATACAGACTGGCTCATGGACTATTACATCACCATGGTACATCAGTCAGAATACAGACTGGCTCATGGACTATTACATCACCAGGGTACATGGGTCAGAATATACAGACTGGCTCATGGACTATTACATCACCATGGTACATGGGTCAGAATATACAGACTGGCTCATGGACTATTACATCACCATGGTACATGGGTCAGAATATACAGACTGGCTTATGGACTATTACATCACCATGGTACATCAGTCAGAATATACAGACTGGCTCATGGACTATTACATCACCATGGTACATGGGTCAGAATATACAGACTGGCTCATGGACTATTACATCACCATGGTACATGGGTCAGAATATACAGACAAGGAGAGTTACGTTTAAGCCTTTATTTTCCGTTGCACACACAAGCATTTAGGGTTGAGCAGGAGGTGGTGAGGCATCACGGTTATGGTTTTTACTAAAAAGACAAGAGAAACATCATTATCATACAATTCAATAGTGCATATAACGATAGACAGACAATTAGGTACCTAAGACAATAATAAGACTCAAGGGGGGGATGGGTAGGCCTACCACTACATATTAGGAGTACACAAACATGGGAAATAAACATTCAATATTATCTAATATAAGTTATTAAGTTACTGATGTACTGCATTTCAAAGAATACTATATGTGCACTGCGCATTACACACATTCTCTACAGTTTCAGGATTACATTTATCACAAATAACCAATAAAATGCAATATACAAATCATGAACAAACTGAACTCACTTCAGTGACGCCTAACCAAGGCCTGAGGCTCCAGGACAGATCGAGGGCTCTCAGGTGGTGGAGTTGTTACTGCTGCTGACAAACAATGACTACATGGACAGGCAGTATATATAGCTGGCCACTGATTGAGGTGTGAGTGAGAGCAGGTGAGATTACTGATTGAGAGGGAGTCACTCCCGTGAGGTGGGTGGGTCCACATGGAATAGGCCAGGGGGAGGGTTGTTGCTGCTCACTAGGATGAGTCTGACTCTTTTCTACAATTGTGATTAATGAACAATATATTCATACATTTTTTAATCTACAAGCTCGCAACGTGTTTTTGTATTTATTTATGGAAATTCTAAAATCTATTGTTCAACATATAAATGGTTAATCAGAATTAAACAATTTAGACGATTATACTTACAAGGTCTTCGTGTTGATTTGTTGAAGAAAAGTAATTAGAAATTATATACAAAACGCCCTGCTTGTCGATTATTCCATTACGGTAACCAAGTGGTTTATTGGGCCCATCAATTTCTGTATATTGTTTTGGGTAAGTTGCCCAACCCTGGTCTTCTTGCAGACGCCTTGGCTCTAAGCTAGAACTGTACCTCGCCAGGGTTTGTTTGTCCCCTCAGGACGTCAATTAAGTTTATATTCAGTGAGTCAAACTTTTCACCTCACCTGCTTCCTGTTGAGGCCAAATTCATTCTTCATGTCCCATGGTGGTACTGTGTGAGTGCGTGCGTGCGTGCGTGCGTGCGTGCGCGCGTGCGTGCGTCTGGCACACGAGGAAGAAGTGTATATACGCAAAGCTTTTGCAAAAATACCTGCCGGCAACAGGACTGTGTTCACTTTCACATGACTCAAGGAAAAGGTAAACTATAAAACTCACTTTGATGAATCTGGGGGATCCACAACAAGGTAGTGGATCAGTGACTGACCGACTCCACCGTGGGGGTGTTGGGCTCCATGTGGCCAGCATGTGATTATCTACAGCAGGGCTGGTGCAACTTGGACAATGGAGAGTGGCCACTATATTTACACACTCATTCCAGACGGGTCACATTGCATATTACTAGTAGCAAAAAAACAGCTACAAGCTCAAAACGCCATCTATACAAGCTCAAAAAATAGAGTTCTCAACAGGCCGAAGATTAAGGCCCGGCCTTCATTCAGATTGGCTATTTTCCCTGTTTGCGAGGAGAGGACGCACACACGGCCGCTCGTTATTACTCGCAGTGCGTATTGTTGCCCCCCTCCCTCGGCGTGTTGCCCCCCTCCCTCGGCGTGTTGCCCCCCTCCCTCGGCGTGTTGCCCCCCTCCCTCGGCGTGTTGCCCCCCCTCCCTCGGCGTGTTGCCCCCCTCCCTCGGCGTGTTGCCCCCCTCCCTCGGCGTGTTGCCCCCCCTCCCTCGGCGTGTTGCCCCCCTCCCTCGGCGTGTTGCCCCCCTCCCTCGGCGTGTTGCCCCCCTCCCTCGGCGTGTTGCCCCCCCTCCCTCGGCGTGTTGCCCCCCTCCCTCGGCGTGTTGCCCCCCTCCCTCGGCGTGTTGCCCCCCTCCCTCGGCGTGTTGCCCCCCTCCCTCGGCGTGTTGCCCCCCTCCCTCGGCGTGTTGCCCCCCTCCCTCGGCGTGTTGCCCCCCTCCCTCGGCGTGTTGCCCCCCTCCCTCGGCGTGTTGCCCCCCTCCCTCGGCGTGTTGCCCCCCTCCCTCGGCGTGTTGCCCCCCTCCCTCGGCGTGTTGCCCCCCTCCCTCGGCGTGTTGCCCCCCTCCCTCGGCGTGTTGCCCCCCTCCCTCGGCGTGTTGCCCCCCTCCCTCGGCGTGTTGCCCTACTCGCAGTGTGTATTGCGCGTATAGGTAGCGACGGCACTGCCTGGGCCCTACCTGGGCTGGCCCGAGGCCCCGCCTGGCCTAGCCGGTCCATATAATGGGCATTCCCAGACCTGTAGTTTCAGCGTGACCTCACCCTTTAGGGCCCTCTTTAGGGCGTCTTACTGGTATATTTTATATTTCAATATATAAATATTTAAAAAGCATCCAACATGGTGGAGGTACAATTGCAAGATGAACTCCTGTGACACACAAAGCACATCCTTCTATGTGGACAGCAAGACACGGTGGGAAAATGCTTCTATCTCCTTTTTTTGACCATTTCACCATCTGTATTGTTTTGTTCCTCATCTCCGCTTTTTTTAATGGGTTGACGAGTGCAGGTGTGGCTGGGAGGGAGAGAGTGCACGGGGGTCAGGAGTCAGGTTTAGGGGGCTGTGCAGGTGTGGCTTAATGGGTCCCCGGTGGGTTTGGGGGGGGGAAAGACCACAGAATACCACGGAGGAGTGTGAAGTCATCTGAGATCCATTAAAGGCTACTTCAGAACAGGCCTGCGGGAGGTTAAATCTTCCGACGCAGTTCAAAGCGAGATAATGAGAATAGAAAGAGATCGCGGTCAGTCCATTTGAACTTGAAAGAAAGCCAGTGGCAGACTTTCATTTATGTATTCTTCTTTTGGGGGTGAAATGTGTATTTTACTATTCTATAGCGCTGTTAAATGAACACGGCGTTGTGTCTCCTCAGGTATTACATTCTGTTAAATGAACAGAACGTTGTGTCTCCTCAGGTATTAAATGAACAGAACGTTGTGTCTCCTCAGGTATTAAATGAACCCGTTGTGTCTCCTCAGGTCTTAAATGAACAGAACGTTGTGTCTCCTCAGGTATTAAATGAACAGAACGTTGTGTCTCCTCAGGTCTTAAATTAACCTGTTGTGTCTCCTCAGGTATTACATTCTGGAGAACCGACCCAGGAACCTCTACGGGAAGGTGTGCCACTCCTGTCAGAACGCACCGCGCAACACCAAGGAATGTAAGGAACAGAACTTTCTTTCCTCCTACAGTAGCTCCATATCCTCCATATCCTCCATATCCTCCTCCATATCCTCCATATCCTCCATATCCTCCTCCATATCCTCCATATCCTCCTCCATATCCTCCTCCATATCCTCCATATCCTCCTCCATATCCTCCTCCATATCCTCCATATCCTCCTCCATATCCTCCATATCCTCCTCCATATCCTCCATATCCTCCATATCCTCCTCCATATCCTCCATATCCTCCTCCATATCCTCCATATCCTCCTCCATATCCTCCATATCCTCCATATCCTCCTCCATATCCTCCATATCCTCCATATCCTCCTCCATATCCTCCATATCCTCCTCCATATCCTCCATATCCTCCTCCATATCCTCCATATCCTCCATATCCTCCTCCATATCCTCCATATCCTCCATATCCTCCTCCATATCCTCCATATCCTCCTCCATATCCTCCTCCATATCCTCCATATCCTCCTCCATATCCTCCATATCCTCCTCCATATCCTCCATATCCTCCATATCCTCCTCCATATCCTCCATATCCTCCATATCCTCCTCCATATCCTCCATATCCTCCATATCCTCCTCCATATCCTCCATATCCTCCTCCATATCCTCCTCCATATCCTCCATATCCTCCTCCATATCCTCCATATCCTCCTCCATATCCTCCATATCCTCCTCCATATCCTCCATATCCTCCATATCCTCCTCCATATCCTCCATTCCATCCATGTCTCGCTTCCTTTCCAAGCCTGTATGATGGATAACACAGTGGACCACATTCACCCCCTCCCTCCACTGCTCTCCCGTGATGTGCTGGTTGGTGCCTTGCATGGTTTCTGCCGCCATCGGTGTGTGAATGTGTGTGTGAATGGGTGAATTGATGCACAATCTATGTAAAGCGCATTGGATAAAGGCGCTATAGAGCGCCGCAGTCCCGTCCCCTTTCCAGACCCGGAAAAAAATGCCCCGTTCATTTTCCTCATTTCAAAAAACATTTATTTAAAGACGTTTACGCCGCGAACAAAGCCAACTCTTGTTGTGACAAATCATGACAATTAAACACAATGTTTTGGGCCGATCAAATAATTAGCAAGAAGAAAAAAAAACACTTTTTGTTTTGTTTTTCTTCTTACTAATTATTTGATCGGCCCAAAACATTGTGTTTATTTATACGAGTTGGCTTATTTGTCCGCGGCGTAAACGTCTTTAAATAAATACTTTTTGAAACGTCTGGGGAAAATTAATTGGGGAATTATTTCCTGGGCCACCTGTCGTTTCGAGGGGGTTTTACCGACACCAAGCAACTGAAAAACACGTCATTTCAAAGTGGATGGAGAGAAAGGATTTTTGTCCAACCACGAAGCGGGTGTGAAGAGAGGCAGAACCACGACTTGACAAAGGGTGAACTGCTGCCACGTCTCGAGTGTAACGATAATACCAGAGGCTCACGAAGAAGCATTTTCCCCCCCACGTTATCCCTCACCATCAAGGGGATGAAACAATTGTAACACAAGAGCCAAAAATAAGAGTATCGTGTATAAGTTTCCATTGTTCATTTATATCCCACTAGCCCTTACCCGTTGTGAAATACTTGCCGCCTTGTGGCCGTGCGCGGGTACTGTGCCCTGGGTGCGTTTTCGCATTTTTAATTCACTAATAAATTCATTATTAATCATTAATGTGTCAAATTGAAAAAAAGGGCTTCATTAAGACCTCCATATTATTATGGTCAATGCCTGTGTGAAAAGTGGGAGTGATTGGTGACAGTGAGGAGCGACGGAAGTGTTTCTGACACACATTCAGACATTTGGTAATTATAGTATGATGATATAGTATGATGATATGATATGATGATGATGATATATGTCTATATGAGACACCCACAGCAAAGACCCTTTCATACCATCAAAAACATTAATAAAGCGATGTCTTACTCAAAGGCGCTGTGTGAGTGAGTCAACCCCTCCCCCCGTCCCCCACCCCCTACCCCCCGTCCCCGTCACCCCATCAGGAGCGACAGAGAGAGAGAGGAGTGTGTGTGCGTGTATGTGTGTGCGTCAATTTAACAAAGGTGCAGACGATCAGAAATCAGCAGAGAGTGATCGACGGTCTACTCTATGCCGAATTGAAGTTGGTCTCGGTCCCAGACTTTTTTTTTTCTCCCTGGAAATAAAAACGTCTGGGTTTCCGAGGCGATCATGTGATCAGTGACATCACGAAGATGTATTCCTGCCAGGCCAAAAAGTACACCGTTGTGATGTCACTGGTCACATGACCTCCAGTTCTAGACCTGCAGTTCTATAGGCTGAACTCACAGCTTTTCCACACAACAACTCTAAGGTATATTAAAGACATGGTTCAATGTCGAAAATGAGTGGTATTCCGTCTTTAAGTGGTTAAATAGACCCCCCCCCCCCGTGGGAACGGTTCCATGGCTCTATTGTCACTGTGAGTTGCTCCTCCCTGTACCGATTGTTATTGGAAGGGCCCGGAAACGTATGGCATTGTTATTGTGTCATATTTAATGAATGTGTTTGGAAATAAGAAAAGAAAAAAAAACCCAAAACACAGCCCGGGCTGCAGTGACGGGAGGGAGGGAGGGGGAGGAGTGTGTGTGTGTGTGTGTGTGTGTGTGTGTGTGTGTGTGTGTGTGTGTGTGTGTGTGTGCGTGCGTGCGTGCGTGCGTGCGCTATACACATGAACAAACACTGACTTTTCAACAGGGCTTTAATTGTTTTTGCCAGGCATAGGAATGAGTGATTGAATAAGGGTGGAGGACAGGGGAGAGAGACATAGAGAGAGACAGAGAGAGAGAGAGAGAGAGAGACAGAGAGAGAGAGAGAGAAAGAGAGAGAGAGAGAGAGAGAGAGAGAGGGAGAGAGAGAGACAGAGAGAGAGAGAGAAAGAGAGAGAGAGAGACAGAGAGAGAAAGAGAGAGAGAGAGAAAGAGAGAGAGAGAGAGAGAGAGAGAATATGCAGTCAGACACCTCTCGCTCTCCCTCTCTCTCTCTCTCTCTCTCCCCGTCTCACTCACTGTCTCTTCGAAGGCATACATTTTAATGAACTAATTAAAAAAAAGTGCATAAATAAAATAAAATGAATGGAGAAAAGAAAAGAATAGAAAAAAGGAAAGAAAAAAAAACCCTTGAAAACAGTGTGACCAAAAAAATGTAGCTGTGAGCAGTGAGTTACTGTCTCTGGGTTGAAAGGCAGGCTGACACTCGCCACGTAACGTGGAAATTATCCCCGGCTCCCGGCTCGCTCCCCGCGGCTCCCGGCTCGCTCCCCGCGGATCAGTGCGTGTGCGATAATTAAAACTTCACTGGGTATATATATGGATGGGAAAGATGATTAGCGTGTTAGCGCTTGCCGCCGATGCTACTCTTTGGCAGGCACACGTGTGTAGCCTACTCTGCTACGGTCCTGTAGGCATAGCCCAATTTCCTCAACCACACACGCACGCACCACGCACGCACACACGCACACGCACGCACGCACACACGCACACACACACAAAAACACACACACACACACACACACACACACACACACACACACACACACGCACGCACGCACGCACGCACGCACGCACGCACGCACGCACACACACACACACGCACACACACACACACCATTGGAAGCCAACACCTGCTGCTAACGACGCTGGTGTGTCCCCGACAGTGTTGCCATGCATGTCTGCTTATTATAAGCGACTTTGGGCTTGTCTTTTGAGGGGCGCTAGGCTAGCCCCTCCTATATTCAGCTATTAAGTGATAGATTTTCATGTTACACAAACATTAAATGCCATTAACAATGAACAGAGTTTAATGTTTGTCTTGTCTGTCACTGAGCAAATCGACATATGATGTTATGTTATGATATCGTGATGATGTAAGATGATAAGGGTTGGTAAAGCACCCCTCACTTCACATGGGTGTGATTTTTGTCCTACACGAACGTTAAAATTCCCGAGAATTGTACGTCATAGTGTCTGACATCATGATGATGTACGATGATAAGAGCCGCCCCTCACTTCACACGGGTCCGGAGCTCTCTGGTGGAGCTGTTGCCCCCGTGACCCGACTACGGATAAGCGGTTGAAGATGGATGGATTGGATTCCGCTAGTTTTACTCACTATGGTGTGGAGAATGGTGGTGTGGAGTGCATATTTGAGCTCACCACGGCTCACAAACACAATTAGACAAAGCTATAGGGTTTGGGTTGACTTGTTTACAACGTTATCAAGACCCAGGCCTCACTCACACCTTCACATCTAGCATACAACATTGTTGGATGCTAGATGTAAACAAAGGGTAAGTGTCATGGCCGCCCCAATGCATTTCCAATGGAAGTCGCATGGTTTGACACAACATTTTTGTTGTACGGCTTTCGGCTGTGTTTCGACTGCCCCCCCTCCCCCTCATACAACAAAGATGTCAAACCATGTGGAAATTTATTGGAAATGAATTGCGAGCTTGCAACAGTCAACAAGTCTCATGCATCAGCTATACAACAATCTGTTGTGAAGGTCTGAGTGAGGCCCCAGACACCTCATTGGTTTGTTGTGTTTTGTCTTGGCCTCCGCTCCTCCGCTGCCAGTCCACTTTGTTTGGACTGTTTAGATTGGGGGAAAAACATGGCCTAGTGGAATGATTGATTGATTGACATTTTTATTTCACAGTATGCAGAACGGGTACATTTCAAACCAAAGTCCTTCCAAAAACTGTTGCGGTGGACGACAACACCGTGATTAAGCATTACACTTGTTTACAACAGGGTCCACCGTTTTCAATTCATCAGAGCAGTTAGAGACTTACAAATATACACTTCGATAAAAAAAACAGGAAATCAACATTATACAGAAAGTCAAAAGGGGAAAAACAAATATACAGTATGGGGGGGGGGGTTGTTCGGGGGGGTAGGGGACTCAGAGTTTATTGACGGGGGCCTGCAGTTTCCAATTGCATGCGCATGCAGACGTCCGTAGAGGTGCCCTTTGAGACATGCAGACGTCCGTAGAGGTGCCCTTTGAGAGCAGACGTCCGTAGAGGTGCCCTTTGAGACATGCAGACGTCCTATAGGTGCCCTTTGAGAGCAGACGTCCGTAGAGGTGCCCTTTGAGACATGCAGACGTCCGTAGAGGTGCCCTTTGAGAGCAGACGTCCGTAGAGGTGCCCTTTGAGAGCAGACGTCCGTAGAGGTGCCCTTTGAGACATGCAGACGTCCGTAGAGGTGCCCTTTGAGACATGCAGACGTCCGTAGAGGTGCCCTTTGAGAGCAGACGTCCGTAGAGGTGCCCTTTGAGAGCAGACGTCCGTATAGGTGCCCTTTGAGACATGCAGACGTCCGTAGAGGTGCCCTTTGAGAGCAGACGTCCGTAGAGGTGCCCTTTGAGAGCAGACGTCCGTAGAGGTGCCCTTTGAGAGCAGACGTCCGTAGAGGTGCCCTTTGAGAGCAGACGTCCGTATAGGTGCCCTTTGAGACATGCAGACGTCCGTAGAGGTGCCCTTTGAGAGCAGACGTCCGTAGAGGTGCCCTTTGAGAGGGACGTCCGTATAGGTGCCCTTTGAGACATGCAGACGTCCGTAGAGGTGCCCTTTGAGAGCAGACGTCCGTAGAGGTGCCCTTTGAGAGGGACGTCCGTATAGGTGCCCTTTGAGAGCAGACGTCCGTAGAGGTGCCCTTTGAGAGCAGACGTCCGTAGAGGTGCCCTTTGAGAGCAGACGTCCGTAGAGGTGCCCTTTGAGAGGGACGTCCGTATAGGTGCCCTTTGAGAGCAGACGTCCGTAGAGGTGCCCTTTGAGAGACGTCCGTAGAGGTGCCCTTTGAGAGACGTCCGTATAGGTGCCCTTTGAGAGGTTTTGAAGGAGTCAAGGGATTCACGGGTCTTAATGACTGTTGGAACCATCGGCTCTATACAGCATGGGTTCCCAAAGTGGGGTCCGGGGACCCCTAGGGGTACTTAAGGGAGTTCCAGGGGGTACCTAGCTCAATTAGAGATAGTTAGGAACCAAATGGACCCTTATGGGTCCATTTGGTTCCATTTGTACACTCTCAGAGTTAAATTAACAGTGGTTTTACATTATAAATGGGGGTACCAGAGATAGAAATACCATTAAATCGGGGGTCCGTAGCATAATGCATGTGAAACTGGGGGTCCATGAAATTAATGTTTCGGAATCACTGCTAGAGACGTAAAAATCCTCCCTTATCGGGGTCACTGGCATGTTTTCAAATGGGGGTCCGTGGCCTAATAAATGTTGATTTGGGGGTCCTTGACATGAAAAGGTTTGGGAACCACTGCTATACAGGACTCCGGGTTGAGGGCGCTAGCTGTTATTTTGCCTGCATGTGTTTGTGGTGCGAGACGAGAGCCTGATGCCTTCATGGCTGCCTGCGAGCGAGCGAGCGAGACGTACGTGATTAAGATGTGGAAAAAGAGCTGGAACTAAACAGGAATCTCAGATGATGATGCAGGGCTGGTTTTATCCCGCGAAACCAGACAGAGTAAACAAACACCCTGCTGAAGTCCTGAGGTCTGCGCCCGCAGGGAGCTGGGTTGTGTGTGCCGTGCGTGTTTGTGCGTGCGTGCGTTTGGCAATGCATGCGTGTCTTTTGTGCGAGAGAGCATCGGCGTTGACGAGGCCACGAGCACGCCGCATGCCAAAGAGGTCTATAGTATCAATCAAGTGAAATAATAGACTGATTAAAGCTGTGGGCTGATTTATGGGCTGCCAGCCGTTTACAACTCCATTAGGAAGACCCAGAGAGGAGGAACATAATGGATATAGTTGATCAACAAGGAGGAGGAGGAGGGGGAGGAGGAGGGGGAGGAGGGGGGGGGTGGCTGTTGAGGGTTGGAAGCGCTTTAAAGTGGAACGAGGAGGACATTTTGATGGGGTTGCCTCATGATGCAACAATTTATTTGTTTTTCTTGATAAAGACATGCATGGTTTTTTTTTGTTGCAGGCATGCGCACCGCCGTCGTGGTTTCAGGGAAGGCTGTTAGTGACCCCGGTAGCACCACTGTGTTCCCCCATCTACATAAAGGTATGTGCACGCACGCACGCACACACGCACACACGCACGAATGCACGCACGCACGAATGCACGCACACACGCACGCACGCACACGCACGCACGCACGCACACACGCACGCAAACACACGGAAAAGGGCTGTCCTCCAACCATTTCATTTCACACATTCATAGAGTTAAATTATTGTTAAACATCTGCATTACTTAATTTACACAAAGTCAACCCGATTAGAGAATGCAGAAGAATTGTTATTTTTGAATCAAAAAGACATCTTGAGTCTGAGAAATGTCATCAAATGGCGGTCCGCGGCTCAAATGCCAAATTAATAAAGGTCCTTGTAGGATATGAACCGGGTTGAGAAGCGCCGGTCCAACTCATTCTGTCTCCATGCTCAGATGGTCCAACTCATTCTGTCTCCATGCTCTGATGGTCCAACTCATTCTGTCTCCATGCTCTGATGGTCCAACTCATTCTGTCTCCATGCTCTGATGGTCCAACTCATTATGTCTCCATGCTGTGATGGTCCAACTCATTCTGTCTCCATGCTCTGATGGTCCAACTCATTCTGTCTCCATGCTCTGATGGTCCAACTCATTCTGTCTCCATGCTCTGATGGTCCAACTCATTCTGTCTCCATGCTCTGATGGTCCAACTCATTCTGTCTCCATGCTCTGATGGTCCAACTCATTCTGTCTCCATGCTCTGATGGTCCAACTCATTCTGTCTCCATGCTCTGATGGTCCAACTCATTCTGTCTCCATGCTCTGATGGTCCAACTCATTCTGTCTCCATGCTCTGATGGTCCAACTCATTCTGTCTCCATGCTCTGATGGTCCAACTCATTCTGTCTCCATGCTCTGATGGTCCAACTCATTCTGTCTCCATGCTCTGATGGTCCAACTCATTCTGTCTCCATGCTCTGATGGTCCAACTCATTCTGTCTCCATGTTCTGATGGTCCAACTCATTCTGTCTCCATGCTCTGATGGTCCAACTAATTCTGTCTCCATGCTCTGATGGTCCAACTCATTCTGTCCCCATGCTCTGATGGTCCAACTCATTCTGTCTCCATGCTCTGATGGTCCAACTCATTCTGTCTCCATGCTCTGATGGTCCAACTCATTCTGTCTCCATGCTCTGATGGTCCAACTCATTCTGTCTCCATGCTCTGATGGTCCAACTCATTCTGTCTCCATGTCCAGATGCCACCGGTCAGGGTCATCTGGCCACCGCTCTCATCATTGCCATGTCAACCATCTTCATCATGGCCATCGCCATCGTCCTCATCATCATGTTTTACATCCTGAAGGCCAAGCCCAGCGGGCAGGGTGAGAGACGCACGCACGCATGCACGCACACACGCACGCACGCACGCACGCACGCACGCACGCAGGTACAAACGTCCAAAACTCACTGTATCTTATGTGTGTGTGTGTGTGTGTGTGTGTGTGTGTGTGTGTGTGTGTGTGTGTGTGTGTGTGTGTGTGTGTGTGTGTGTGTGTAGCATGCTGCTCTGGACAGGTGGTGAAAGCAGTGGAGGCTCAGACCAACAAACAAGAGGACAAGAAAGATGTCCCTGGTGAGATACGCACGCACGCACGCACGCACGCACGCACGCACGCACGTTGTGTACTAACCATGGTCCACTTAATTTGTGCTGTGACTCATTATTTCCTTTTTACATAATTAATTTTCATCCCAATCAGCTTGTGTTTGTAATCTCTGGCTGTGTGTCGCACAAAAGCAGCTGTTCTGCCCTTACTATACGTTTGGTGTACAGTCTGTATGGCTTGGTGTACAGTAAGGTACAGTCTGTATGGCTTGGCAGACAGCTAAAAAGCAAAGCAAAGTAAAGTTCTTTGTTTACCCAGGGTGAATGGACTAAGCTCGAGATGCTTGTTTACAGCCAGACCCTGCTCATAGAACATTTCATGGTAGGGGTTCAATGCCTTGCTCAAGGGCACTTCAGCGGTGGTAATTTTAACGTGCCGGTCCGGGGATTCGAACTGGCGACCTTCCGATAACAAGACCGCTCCGCAAACCGTTCGGCCACCGCTGCCCCAGATAACAATGTTCCCAATAAAGCTCCAAAAGGCAGTGACTTGGTTTAGGTTCTTTACTGGTGATAACTTCAATTTGTAAAACGGCAATACAGAAAAAATAGAAAACACAACATTGGTGTCATATAGGCTACTGTACAATCATAAACCAAACATTAGTTATTTTTATGCATCACACAAGATTACACAAATAACATGTTGTATTCACTGTACTAAATGCATGATTCAACAAATCAAACATTTTAGAAAAGATCAAAACAACTTACAAGCATATTGCTTTAAGAGCCAAGATATGCTTAAAGAGCCATAAAGTTTAACAAACAACACACAAACTTACAGACTTATCCTGTCCAAGGCCTGAGAGAAAGGGTTAACTCAACATGCAGTGAGAGCTCTTGACAGTGTGCTGGCTAGTTGAACTGAACTGACTCTGACCAAACTAATCACCTCATTAACTACCCTGGTGAGGCTGACCAGGTGAAAATAATTACTAATTAGGCTAAGGAACATAGGTCTCCAAAACACATACAAGGCCTAAAGGTGGCCTAAACCACACAGAAAGTAAACAGCACAGCAGCACAAAAGAGCAGATTTACAAGCTCACAACGCGGGCGCATCACAAGGCGAACACAGATTTACAAGCTCACAACGCGGGCGCATCACAAGGCGAACACAGATTTACAAGCTCACAACGCGGGCGCATCACAAGGCGAACACAGATTTACAAGCTCACAACGCGGGCGCATCACAAGGCGAACACAGATTTACAAGCTCACAACGCGGGCGCATCACAAGGCGAACACAGATTTACAAGCTCACAACGCGGGCGCATCACAAGGCGAACACAGATTTACAAGCTCACAACGCGGGCGCATCACAAGGCGAACACAGATTTACAAGCTCACAACGCGGGCGCATCACAAGGCCAACACAGATTTACAAGCTCACAACGCGGGCGCATCACAAGGCGAACACAGATTTACAAGCTCACAACGCGGGCGCATCACAAGGCGAAAACAGATTTACAAGCTCACAACGCGGGCGCATCACAAGGCCAACACAGATTTACAAGCTCACAACGCGGGCGCATCACAAGGCCAACACAGATTTACAAGCTCACAACGCGGGCGCATCACAAGGCAAACGCAGATTTACAAGCTCACAACGCGGGCGCATCACAAGGCCAACACAGATTTACAAGCTCACAACGCGGGCGCATCACAAGGCCAACACAGATTTACAAGCTCACAACGCGGGCGCATCACAAGGCCAACACAGATTTACAAGCTCACAACGCGGGCGCATCACAAGGCAAACGCAGATTTACAAGCTCACAACGCGGGCGCATCACAAGGCAAACGCAGATTTACAAGCTCACAACGCGGGCGCATCACAAGGCCAACACAGATTTACAAGCTCACAACGCGGGCGCATCACAAGGCGAAAACAGATTTACAAGCTCACAACGCGGGCGCATCACAAGGCCAACACAGATTTACAAGCTCACAACGCGGGCGCATCACAAGGCCAACACAGATTTACAAGCTCACAACGCGGGGCGCATCACAAGGCCAACACAGATTTACAAGCTCACAACGCGGGCGCATCACAAGGCCAATACAGATTTACAAGCTCACAACGCGGGCGCATCACAAGGCCAACACAGATTTACAAGCTCACAACGCGGGCGCATCACAAGGCCAACACAGATTTACAAGCTCACAACGCGGGGCGCATCACAAGGCCAACACAGATTTACAAGCTCACAACGCGGGCGCATCACAAGGCCAATACAGATTTACAAGCTCACAACGCGGGCGCATCACAAGGCCAACACAGATTTACAAGCTCACAACGCGGGCGCATCACAAGGCCAACACAGATTTACAAGCTCACAACGCGGGGCGCATCACAAGGCCAACACAGATTTACAAGCTCACAACGCGGGCGCATCACAAGGCCAACACAGGTGCTATCCTGTCCCGTCCCCGTCTCGATATGTAGTTCACGACTGCTTCGTACCTTTGTGAGTAAGACGTGTCTACATGCACACGTACATGTGTCTATACATTATGTATGTGTGTATACGTGTGTGTGGTTGTGTGTGTGTGCACTTTATGTAGTCATAGCACTTTATAGTACACATGTATAATATATTATATAGTATAGTATAGTATGTATAGTTTACATAGATACTCCACTGTTACGTTCTTAGTCTACGCATGATTCATGATAACTACTTTTTATATATGTGATGTATGCCATGCTTTTGTTATTGCTTAATGTAAGTCGCTCTGGATTAAGAGCGTCTGCTAAATGCCTAAATTGTAAATTGTAAATTGTCTGTGTGTGGTTGTGTGTGTGTGTGTGTGTGTGTGTGTGTGTGTGTGTGTGGGTGGGGGAGGTAGACAGGTCGTGCGGGGTGCATTCCATCAGTGCGGTGAGGATGAGCGCAGCATGGAGAAATGTTAAACTTAGAATGCTGCGGCCATACCGTAACCGTACATATGCTCTAGGCAACGTTTTGTCCCGTTCAATTTAGCTTCCAGACCGACTTACAGCTGGAATATTATGTGGTTGTATAAGCATGCGTGCGCGTACCTGAACAGAACTGTGAACATGCACGCACGCACGCACGCACGCACGCACGCACGCACGCACGCACGCACGCACGCACGCACGCACGCACGCACGCACGCACGCACGCACGCACGCACGCACGCACGCACGCACGCACGCACGCACGCACGCACGCACGCACGCACGCACGCACGCACGCACGCACGCAATTATCTGGAACCACAGACACCCAGCATACCGTAATATACATAAACTAAAGATTTATATTGTTACAAACACTAATTAAGCAGTTTTAATGTAATTGGAGAATTGGGTGTAACGTGTTGCTGTGGTTTCTTCCGTTATCATTTGGTTAAATGTTTTGATACCGTTGTGAGAATGCATGGGTACAGTGTGTGTGCCCCTGTGTGTGTGTGTGCCCCTGTGTGTGTGTGTGTGTGTGTGTGTGTGTGTGTGTGTGTGTGTGTGTGTGTGTGTGTGTGTGTGTGTGTGTGCGTGTGCGCACGTTCACGCATGTCAAATCAAGCGTCTGTCTTTCATCTCAAGCCCTAATTAACTTGGTGTCTGTGTGAGTGACAGTTAGCTCCGGTTGGGCTTGGAGCAATGGGCCCTGTGTCTCTTCCCACAGACACTCCAGTCATCCAAAATGCCCACGCACACGCACACACACACACACACACACACACACACACACACACACACACACACACACACACACACACACACACACACACACAGACTTTGTTCCACTTAGGTGTTCACTGTCTATCCCCCCGTGATGTAAATGCAACAGTCAGTCAGCGTAATTATTTTCTGCTGCATTCCAGCTCCTCTATTCAAGACTTCAACATACAAATCCTCAGTGATCTGATGAATGTTTGGTTGGATTACTGTGTGTTTTTTTTCCTCTCCTTTCTTTTCTTCTCTTCTGGATCTGTGTGAGAAATAAGGAGCA
The DNA here is from genome assembly GCF_951216825.1 of Electrona antarctica. Taxonomy (NCBI): domain Eukaryota; kingdom Metazoa; phylum Chordata; class Actinopteri; order Myctophiformes; family Myctophidae; genus Electrona; species Electrona antarctica. The sequence goes on from NW_027638308.1 coordinate 23,304, forward strand.
TAACCCTGCCTGTCTCTCTCTCTCAGACAATGTGGTGATCTACGCGGAGAAAGACGAGTTTGACAAGCTGAAAGCCCCTCCTCTGAAGACGGTGAAGAGGTGAGAGACTTTTGACTGAATCAACCACACTTCTTTGTTCTTTGTTTTTAATGACTTAACCCATTTAGGCCCGACGTTCTAAATTCTGACAGTTTTCTGAAAAACCAATGTTTCTATATCAGTGCATGGTGCTCAATATTTCATGTCAAGGTCCCAAACATTATATGTAATTGGCCGCCGACCCCTCATCTGAAAATATGTTGTTCCAGGGAGAGACCCCCGGAAGCAAAGATTTGAGTTAAAAACGTTCCCTCTGAAAGAATATATATTCAAAGATTTGCGCCACATTTTCAGGATTTTAAAAAAATGGTAAATGGTGCATTTATATAGCGCCTTTATCCAAGGCGCTTTACATAGATTGTGCATCAATTCACCCATTCATACACACATTCACACACCTTTACATAGATTGTGCATCAATTCACCCATTCACACACACATTCACACACCTTTACATAGATTGTGCATTACATTCACCCATTCACACACATTCATACACCGATGGCGGCGGAAACCATGCAAGGCACCAACCAGCAAGTAGGGATTCATTGTCTTACTCACACTTCGACACTAACTCTGGGGGAACCCACAGGGATCGAACTGGCAACCTTGCGGTTGCCATCCGGCCACTCTACCGCTGACCCACCGCCCAACCATGGAAACCGTGTCATGCCCATTCCTGCTCTTGGTTCAGTATCCCATAGCGTTGCTTGAATTGGCAACAGATTTAAACCAGAAACACATCTGCTTCTGACCTGCACCAGTCAAGAGAAGTTACAGGGAACTGAACCGGAACAGCCATTTCCGGTTCAGTTTCCCAGAGACTACAGCTATGCACATTCAGAGCCTATTGATATGAAATGTGCTGAGACGGACACACATCAACACATAGACTGGGTGAATCTACACAATCTAAAGCTGTTTCATGCCTTGAGACTAGCGAGACACTGAGGTTGAGACCAGCGAGACACTGAGGTGGTATACACACGAGGACGATTTCGGTGTTTCTGGGGCAAGTAATTAGCCGATCTGCCCTTTTTGTCACACAGAGACGGCGTTTTGGGGGACTTTAACGGCAAATTTTTAAACTACCTTCCAGAGTGGGAAAGTTTGGAGACACGACTTTCACGTCTCCGTGTGTACAGCGAATGCCGCCTAATTTGCTGAAACAGTGATGTCATAGTCCCCTCGCCCCCTCCAAACTAACTAGTGTTAATGGTTTATTTCACCATAACCACTTACATATAAGTATCACAGCTATTTTATATTTGCACATAATGTCTATAAATCTCTTCTCCAAAAATAGCCGATCTGCAGCCCGCATGCACAAGCTTGTAGAGGAGCTATTTTTGGAGAACAGATATAAATTATGGTGATTACCAATCTGGAAAGACAAGAACTATTGACAATAACCATTATTGTTACTATTAAATGGTGTAGTGTAGAATAGATTAGTATATAGGCTATACAAGATAGGCAGCACAGCCACCGCACGTTCCTCTCAGGCAGGTCTGACTGCGCAGTGCACACTGCACAGCATGCATGGACCTCATCAAAGTGCTTCTCTTCTTGGGTGGAAATGAAACATTCTTTGTGTAACTTCAAAACGGCTTTGCATTGAGAGACCACAGGTAGGATAAACACATTGTTTACTGTCCATATTCCTCTATAAACGGCCTGTTTTCACTGCAATTGCTCTTTTTTTTATACTTTTGTATAGCCTATGTGCAATGATTAGCGCTGTGCTGCCAGCAGGTGGAATCAATCTAAACGAGAAATTATCTGACATTCGGAGGTGTTGCGCACCAGCGAATATATATTCAATCTCCAAAGTCAAACTCATAAGTTCACAATGTACCATGCCGCTCCTCGTTGTGAGCTGTATGATGATCTGAGCGAGAGAAGGGGTGCGCTCTCTCTCTCTCTCTCTCTCTCTCTCTCTCTGAATGTGTGAATCACTTACTTTGTGCGTGCTGCTCGTTTTCAGAAGAATTAATCCAAGGTTTGTCATATTATGGTTTAAAGTAGGCATCAACTTTAGCTGGTAAATCAGTGTGTGCAGAGTGAGAAGCAGCACTGCTCTGCAACCTCTGCTGATTAAATTGATATGACCATTTCATCAGATAGCCTATGTCATATGCGCATCTGACTGGCAAGATAATTAGTTATTTGGCAACACCTGTGTGAAATACCAATAGTATAATTTATAAAATGCTTTCATATAGCCTTCTTAGAATAAGCTTTTTCTTTTTTTTTGGGTGGCCATCTACAGGCCGCCATATGTACTACAGCTGTATCTTGAAAATGGAGCAGTTTACCGGTCTTGTGTATACAGCATACATAATTAACATAACCGCAATGTAGACGCAGTAAAGTTTTATATCGTTCACAAACTTGCGCGGGGAACAGCCAGAGACGTCCTCGTGTAGCAAGGGCCTGAGGTTGAGACCAGCGAGACACTGAGGTTGTAAACGGCGTCAGAACTAAACACCAGGAAGGGGTTTCCCTGGTTTATGTCTTGTTGGAAAGGAGTGTCTGAGTAAAGTTAACAAACACGTATGTGTCTCTAGTCTCCACCTTAACAAACACGTATATGTCTCTAGTCTCCACCTTAACAAACACGTATGTGTCTCTAGTCTCCACCTTAACAAACACGTATGTGTCTCTAGTCTCCACCTTAACAAACACGTATGTGTCTCTAGTCTCCACCTTAACAAACACGTATGTGTCTCTAGTCTCCACCTTAACAAACTGTATAGCTTTAATCTCTGTATGATACGCAGGAATATTCAGTGTTTATTTAACTCAGGGTCTAATGTTTTTTTTATTATATAATATATATATACTAAAATTAACGCTGAGGAATTTTACTGTCATGATCCTCTGCAATTTAAAATCAAAATGGCAGCACGAGTACACTATCGCTTTTGTTTATCCTAATTAAAATACCAGTGTAAGTTGCGAGTTGACAAGATAAGAGGGTTTAGGTGTGTGTGTGTGTGTGTGTGTGTGTGTGTGTGTGTGTGTGTGTGTGTGTGTGTGTGTGTGTGTGTGTGTGTGTGTGTGTGTGTGTGTGTGTGTGTGTGTGTGTGTGTGTGTGTGTGTGTGTGTGCGCGTGCATGTGTGTGTTTGTGTGTTTGTGTGTGTGTGTTTTGCATTTGTGTGCATTTAAAATGTGTGTGGGGGACTGTGGATGTAAATGCCTGTGTGTGTGTGTGTGTGTGTGTGTGTGTGTGTGTGCGCGCCGTGCATGCATGCGTGCGTGTGTGCGTGCGTGCGTGCGTGCGCACACAGATGCCCCAAAAGACAGAGAGTCTTTTATCAGATTCTTTGGGATCTGCCCCGAAATCAAGCCACCACAGAACAAGTCACTGCAGTAGCAGTAGGTTCATTGCTGCTGGCCCTTTTATTGGTATTGTGTGTGTGTGTGTGTGTGTGTGTGTGTGTGTGTGTGTGTGTGTGTGTGTCTGCGTGCGTGCATGCGTGCGTGCGTGCGTGCGTGCGTGCGTGCGTGCGTGCGTGCGTGCGTGCGTGCGTGCGTGCGTGCGTGCGTGCGTGCGTGCCCGCCCCCTCAGTGTGGGGCATGGCATGGAAAAAGCAAGTTCACTCTTTTTTTTATGAAGTACAGACTCATTATGTGGCTTTGGATAGGAGATGAGCCCTGCAGCAGAGAGAGAGAGGGAGAGGGAGAGAGAGAGAGAGAGAGAGAGAGAGAGAGAGAGGGAGAGAGAGAGAGAGAGAGGGAGGGGGGGAGGGAGAGAGATAGAGAGAGAGGGAGAGGGAGAGGGAGAGAGGGAGGGGGGGAGGAGAGAGAGAGAGAGAGAGAGAGAGAGAGAGAGAGAGAGAGAGAGAGAAGAGAGAGAGAGAGAGGTGAAAACACATCCCACAAAGAATGACAGTTCCTCTCAGTAACCAACTATTCCCTTCATCTCATGTCTCCCTCTCCTCTCCATCTCTCTCTCTCTCTGCACCAGTGGTTCTCCTTTGAGGAGGTCCCCAGGGGGGGGGGGGTCCCCAGCCTAATTTGTTAATAATATCATCAGGGCACTAGAACCACTTTAACACCTATTTTAGGGCTATTCGAAAACAGGCCAATCTACAACAAGCTATAAAGACATCTTGGGAAAAAAAATTGCGCCCTGCAGGGCGCAAATCCGTGCGTGCGTGCGTGCGTGCGTGTGTGCGTGCGTGTGTGCGTGCGTGTGTGCGTGCGTGCGTGTGTGCGTGCCTGTCTCTCTCTCTATCTGTACATCTCTATCCATCAATCTCTGCCTCTCTCCCTCCATCTCTGCCTCTCATCTCCTTTCAAAGACAAAGCAGCTTTATTGGGTCGTTAAGTGGATAACGTCAGGGGGATGAAGTGAAGAAGAATATGAAATGGATGATACGCCTATAGTATACCGAACATGGATGATACGCCTATAGTATACCGAACATGGATGATACGCCTATAGTATACCGAACATGGATGATACGCCTATAGTATACCGAACATGGATGATACGCCTATAGTATACCGAACATGGATGATACGCCTATAGTATACCGAACATGGATGATACGCCTATAGTATACCGAACATGGATGATACGCCTATAGGATACCGAACATGGATGATACGCCTATAGTATACCGAACATGGATGATACGCCTATAGTATACCGAACATGGATGATACGCCTATAGTATACCGAACATGGATGATACGCCTATAGGATACCGAACATGGATGATACCCTATAGTATACCCTATAGTATACCCTATAGTATACCGAACATGGATGATACGCCTATAGTATACCCTATAGTATACCCTATAGTATACCGAACATGGATGATACGCCTATAGTATACCCTATAGTATACCCTATAGTATACCGAACATGGATGATACGCCTATAGGATACCGAACATGGATGATACGCCTATAGTATACCCTATAGTATACCCTATAGTATACCGAACATGGATGATACGCCTATAGTATACCCTATAGTATACCCTATAGTATACCGAACATGGATGATACGCCTATAGTATACCCTATAGTATACCGAACATGCGGATGGACGTGCACACGCAGGGGCACGCCGTACAATCCTCAGTGCTAATTTAACTCAGCTTAGACTCTTACGGGTCCATTTGGTTCCGTTTTTAAACTCGCACCGTAAAAGTAACAATGAGCACTATGCGCCTTTGTACTCAAATATAGTACAGTCAGTGCCTGTAGCGTACATTGATATGTTGTTTCAGTGCCTGTAGCGTACATTGATATGTTGTTTCAGTGCCTGTAGCGTACATTGATATGTTGTTTCGATATAGGGAGGCAGGAGGGTGTGTGTGTGTGTGTGTGTGTGTGTGTGTGTGTGTGTGTGTGTGTGTGTGTGTGTGTGTGTGTGTGTGTGTGTGTGTGTGTAAGCACGTATAAATTAGAAAAAGATGAGATACACACACAGTGAGAAGCCCCTTAGCGTCAGGGCAGTAAACAGTGTGGTGCCAGAGGGTGTTGCTAACTCACTGCATCGGCTGCCAGGGTAGGTGTTGGATGTCTGGGAAACAATGCCATTGTGTGCAATTGATGTGTATGCATGCGTGCGTGCGTGCACGTGCGTGTCTGTGTGTGAGAGAAAGAGAGAGAGAGAGAGAGAGAGAGAGAGAGAAACAGGGCCTGTGAAACAAAGGATTTGTGTGAGCGTCCTTGTGTACCCAGCGAGTTGCCCAGCTCGCCCCAGTATATATACTTGTCCCTGAGCAAGACCTGCAGCACTCATCGTGAGCTCTCACGATGTAAGCTCGTATAGATCTGAAGATTTTAATATTTTGAGAACGTGGGAAATGCGACAACATGAGTACTTTCTACTTTTGGTACTGTAAGCACATTTTGATGCCAATTATGTTTGTACTTTTATTACCAAAGTAAATTTTGAATTCCGTACTTGTTTACTTGTAACAGAGTATATTTCTACAATGATGCAGTATTGATACTTTTACTTAAAAACAAAACAAAAAACAAGTACTTTCTCCACCACTGAGTACATTGCAATTTACAATTTACAACTTAATCCAGAGCGATTTACATTAACTCCCTCAGCGCCATTGGCGAAGACCTAAATTAAAAAAATGCTGGCGTGAATTAGATCCTATTTTTTCAATAAATGCTAGCGCTAAATGGGTTAAGCAAGAACAAAAGCATGGAGTACATCATCACATACATAAAAAGTAGTTATCATGAAACATGCGTAAGCTACGATGGAATATCGTGGAAAATCTATATAATTAAACTATAAACTATACATACTATACTATACTATTCATATATAGGCTACTATAAAGTGCTATGACTACATAAAATGCAATTCTATAGTGCTGTCTACGTAACATGCTATAAGTCTGTATCAAATGCTATCTAAGTCTACGTAAAGCGCTATCTAAGGGGCTAGGCTAGGGCAAGTGCTACGGGCCATGATGGAGTCTGAAGAGGCGTGTTTTCAGACTATGGCAGAAGATAGGGAGTGAGGCTGCAGTTCTGATTGTGATGGGAAGTGCATTCCATAGTTGCAAATTGCAATACGTGGCTCTGTATGGCCGGCCAGGCGGCCACGTATTCCATGGTGTGATGAAGAGTTCGGCCTGGGGGGAGAGGATGTGGTGTTCTGTGTGAGAGCTGCAACATGAGGCGGCCGTCCGACCTCCGCTAGAGTCTGATGTACGGCCAGCGAGGGCTGACAGTGAACAGCGTCTTGTCAACGGTTTGGCCGAAGCCTGTGGTTTCCTGCAACCTTTTTCACATCAAGGTCCATCATTTAAAAACCCAGCATTATGTTCTACTTTAGCTATTGAAAAACAGCAGATCTATAAGCTCGTAACGCGGCACCGAGTGCCGCGCTACGAGCTTATAGATCGTTTTGTTTTTTTTTATCGTGAAAATGTGTTGCCAATCTTTGAATATATATTCTTTCAGAGCGAACGTTTTTTAACTCAAATCTTTGCTTCTGGGGACGTCCCTGGAACAACATATTTTCAGATGGGGGTCGGTGGCCAATTACCTATATTTTTGGGGCTCCTTGACATGAAAATGTTTGAGAACGACTAACATAGAAACAAAGGGTTTTTCAGAAAACTGTCAGGATTTAGAAGACATTTGTAGAATCTTTACTGGTACTGTAGTACGTTGGGTTCCTCACAGCTCTATACACACCAAAGAAGGAAGATGTTGGTTTGGTTGCATAATATATTGTGAGAGTTGCGAGACCTCCACTATTCTGCTATGTGGACACAAGGTAGTAATTTAAGTGTCTGTGTGTGTGTGTGTGTGTGTGTGTGTGTGTGTGTGTGTGTGTGTGTGTGTGTGTGTGTGTGTGTGTGTGTGTGTGCGTGTCATCACAGTGAGAACGACGCGTCGTCAGAGAACGAGCAGCTTCTGAGCCGCAGCATCGACAGTGACGAGGAGGCCGCCTCGGACAAGCTGGGCGCCGGCGGCGAGCCCAACAACCACCACAACCCCAACCTGTGTCTCCTCAACGTGGGCAACAAGCCTGACCTCTGCCTGCTGTCCCTGGGCCTGCTGGCCCGCGAGACCAGGACCCCCAACGGGACCGCCGGCGCCGCCGCGGCCGCAGCCAGCTCCGCCCACAACGTCTCCGACCACAGCGTCAACCACCTGGGCAACAACGGCAACCAGTTCACCAGCGCTAACCACATCAGCAACGCCAACGCTCTCAACAACAACAACAACAACAAGACCACAGGGGTGAGTGCAGTCTGAGTTGACTGAGGTGTTTGATTCTGGAGCGGTGCTACAGTAGCACCCTCCTATATGTGGAGGGTCTGTGTAAACGCAAACATTAAAGGCAAAAGTGTGTAAACGCAAACGTTGTATTTGTTCTCACTCTGAGCCTGTAGATTATTTTTAAGGCATTTAGTCTAGTTTTTATTTCTTGACGAAATTGTCGATATATATCGTCTTAGTTTTAGTCATCGTAGCTTAGTTTTCATTTTCGTTTAGTTTTCGTCAGTGAAAAAAGGTAGTCGACGATCATTTTTCGTCATAGTTTTAGTCGACACTGACCATAACCGCACACGGAAGCCACGGTGAGTCTTAACCCGCCACGTATGTTGGACTATTGACATGACTGACTAACGTACCCCCTCCCCCCCCCCCCCCCCCCCCATTGGACCGTAGGATGACTACCATCGTCCAGTTGCTCACTTGTGTTATTTATTTTCGACACAGATCCTCCAGAGCCGGAGGAAAAAGATCCTGGATCTGTACGCCAGAGCCTGCAGCGTTGCAGAAGGTAGGACCCGTTCTGTTGGTGCTACACCTCCCTCCATTCTCCCAACATAAGGGCCCCTGTGTCTCCCTCCATCCTCCCAACAAAAACGTTTTTTTTCTGTTTTTCCCCAGGCCTGAGTCCCACAGAGCTGCCTTTCGACTGCCTGGAGAAGGCCAGCCGCATGCTGAGCTCGTCGTACAGCAGCGAGGCGGCCGTGGTGAAGACGTGGCGCCACCTGGCCGAGAGCTTCGGCCTGAAGCGCGACGAGATCGGCGGCATGAGCGACGGCCTGCAGCTGTTCGAGCGTGTGAGCACGGCCGGCTACAGCATCCCCGACCTGCTGATGCGCCTGGTGCAGATCGAGAGGCTGGACGCCGTGGAGTCCCTGTGCTCGGACGTGCTGCTGGGCAGCCAGGACCCCGGGGTGGGGGGAGGGGTCCCCCCCGGCATGGCGCGGCCGATGGGCGGCGGCGGCGGCATCCACGGCCATGTGTCCTGCTCCTCCTCGGCGCCCTCTCCGTGTCCGTCCCCGCGCTGCGCCAGCGTGTGACGACATGCCGTGTTGGGAGTGGAGAGCGGTGCGCTGGGTTAGAGACTTCTTTACCCAGAAACACTGACGCAGGAGCAGCACATATATGACGTATACCACAAGCCAACCACAGCCACCACCTCCCAGCCATCACATGAAGAACCTCCCCATCCCACCCAAACGTTTTTAGGATTTGTTTTCGTTCTCTCCCCACATTCACGTTTTCCCCCTCCATGGAGGGACCTCTGGACCGGTGGTCCCCGGTCCAGAGTCACATTGACTTAAATGTTGACAAACTATGCGCTGGACGCTTCACCGAAGACCTTCTTGTGGTTTATTTACCAGATAAAGAGCACTTGTTGTGCCGTCATCGCAGAACTAAAGAACAGCAGGACTCCGAGGGCATATGTAGGTTAGAAGACATTTCAACCTTACTCCATATGTACGGGTTAGAAGACATATCAACCTTACTCCGCGGCAGCAATGGCATGCAAGGTGCCTTGCTCATGGGGGCATACGTGCCTAAAAGCAACGACACCTCATCTGTTCTGGACCTGAACCTTTGGGCTGCTGCTACAGCTGCTGAAGGGATGTATGGCGTCTGAAATAATACACGTCGTCTTGCTTGAACTACAGAACAAGATGGCTCCTCATGCTCCATCCTCAACACGCGTTACCGTCTTTCAACACGCACGCACGCACGCACGCACGCACGCACGCACGCACGCACGCACGCACGCACGCACGCACGCACGCACGCACGCACGCACGCACGCAAGTCTACTGTCTTGCTGTGACTACTTCCCCACCAGTGACCCAGTCTGTGACCCCCCCCCCCCACCACCCCCCCCCACCACCACCCTCGTAACTCTTCCATTCCGCCGGTCCCCCCCCCCTCCCCCCATCCTGCGGTCTAGTTGCTGCCGCCAGCCCTAATTATTTGGCGTGTGGCGGCCCGGCCCCCTAATAGGCTGAGGTGTTGTGGTTTACAGAGCGGGTGCAAAGTGCCTGTGATTTCCAGCACCCAATTAAGCATTTAAGGCCACTTAACCACTGAAAGCCCAGTGGAAAAGCTGTAAAAATCCCTGCATTAAAAAAAAACGAGAGAGAGAGAGGCCGCGGTTTGGAATATATCTGTATGTGTGCCCCCGAGGGTTGCTGCTTATAATGCGCGCCAGGGGAGAGCATGTGGGAGGAATGCAGCCCCCGGAGCCGCTCGTGGTGCGAAGAGCGCAACGGTCACGATGCGATGTCCGATCGGGAGCCAGGCCCCAGATTTGTGGTCTATCTGGGCCGTGCTCAAACACGACCTATAAGTCCTGAACGAGGCAAATGGGAACAATATGCATTGCAGTGTGTCATCCATCATGTCAAGGAAAGAGTAGAGCTGCTGTTGGGCAAGAAAAGCTTGCATCTCGTTCTCCATATTTCAGCCTTTTTGTTTTTGTTTTCCCCCACAGTAAATTAACGTCCTGCTTCGTTGTCCAAAAGCAGCAAAATAGCTGATCTACAAGCTGACGACGCGTTGTTGTGATGGAGCTTGTAGATAGGCTACTTCTATCTTGATCTCCCCTTATCCCTAAAAGCCATATTTTACTATTTTGAAAAAACATTTTTAAAATAGTTCCAACTCGCCGATCTACATCGACACGTGGTGAGCTTTGTAGTTTGGCTTTACATATATTTTCAAAATAGCAGAAGATGCTATGGTAACAACCAGAAACCATGGGGTCATGGTAACTGGTGCCATGGCTGGTAAGCTTCAGGAGACAGAAACCATGGGGTCATGGTAACTGGTGCCATGGCTGGTAAGCTTCAGGAGACAGAAACCATGGGGTCATGGTAACTGGTGCCATGGCTGGTAAGCTTCAGGAGACAGAAACCATGGGGTCATGGTAACTGGTGCCATGGCTGGTAAGCTTCAGGAGACAGAAACCATGGGGTCATGGTAACTGGTGCCATGGCTGGTAAGCTTCAGGAGACAGAAACCATGGGGTCATGGTAACTGGTGCCATGGCTGGTAAGCTTCAGGAGACAGCTTTCAGCTTTCAGCTCCAAAACCTGCACATTTCTTTGAGGAAACAAAGCCAAGAGTCCATTTCTTGGAAAGGGGGGCCTGATTTATGTTGATCTGATGTCTGATATGTTGTCAGCATAATGTCTCTGTGTTTCTGCACAGCATCACATGCATCACCTGTGGTTGCCTGGTCGGTCCTTGTTTTTTCAACTGTTCTCTTGTATTCATATTTCGCATATTTGCTCACATATATATAGGGGCTGGACTCCGGTAGTGTAAATGAATTAAGCCATGCACATCTAAAATAGCTATCATTTTAGCATGTATTTGTACCGTCAATTGCTTTATTTTGCCTTCACAGTGCGGTCACAAACAAGTTCACAACCCACACACACACACACACACACACACACACACACACACACACACACACACACACACACACACACACACACACACACACACACACACACACACACACACACACACACGGTTACAATAATCTAATGGTTTAGTACAGTACAGTGCTTCGTGTACAGTGGGTTTATGAAGACCTGAGGCCCATCCATCCTACAAATACGTTCTGAATCAGCAGTTCTCACACTTTCAAGATTTTCCAAAATTGTTCAAAAATAGCAGATGTACAAGCTCGCAGCGCGGCCATGAAGTGATCTTGTATATATGCTTTGTTTTGTTTTTTTAAGACAGTTTCGTGGTAAACTTTGCAAATTGACTGAATTGCGTCATATAGACCTCATATAGACCTAGAATCATATAGAATCATATGGACCTCAAACCTGTTTTTCAGACAGGCAAGGTTTTGTCTGCCATTATTATGCTACCGCTAAAATTATATTACAGTTGAGCGGACCTGGATTACTTTACCTCAGTAGCACACACACACACACACACACACACACACACACACACACACACACACACACACACACACACACACACACACACACACACACACACACACACACACACACACACACAGTGGAAGCAAATTATTAATTGAAACCAACGTGTAAATGTATATATAACTTATTATTGTACATAACGTATGCATTAATAAATGAGTATGAAACAATGTTGTTGCAGGCTTTGGTTACTTGACTCTCTTATCAGTCATAAAGAGGTGAATTAATTGTTGCTCTCAGAGTTTTGACTTTTGAACAATGTCATCTTGAACTGTTTTACACGGTTTGATTGTCTGATTGAATACTTACTTGTTAGAAAGGTAAACAGCAACACAGTCAAACACTTTGACTGTGTTGCTGCCTGACGTCGAAATAAAATGTAAAAAAAAAAGCCTTCTAAATCCTGAGAGTTTTCTGAAAAACCCCATGTTTCTAGAAGCAAAGATTTGAGTTAAAAACGTTCGCTCTGAAAGAATATATATTCAAAAATGTATGCCACATTTTCACGATTTTTCAAAAATAGCAGACCTACAAGCTCGTAGCTTGTAGATCTGCTATTTTTCAATAGCTAAAGTATAACATAATGCTAGTTCCCAGAATGTGTTAAAGGATAGCAGAGCACCATTCACTTCCAGTCTCAACCCAAAGATAAAAGGATTGTTTTTCTCTGCCATCCAGCATGCTAGACTACACACACCACAGGGTTAATAAAGGAGAATTTCGGACTAGAATGCTTTCTTTACCTTTATTTGTAGTTGTTACGTCCCCACCAAAGAGGTCCAGGTGTTATTTGTAGTTGTTACGTCCCCACCAAAGAGGTCCAGGTGTTATTTGTAGTTGTTACGTCCCCACCAAAGAGGTCCAGGTGTTATTTGTAGTTGTTACGTCCCCACCAAAGAGGTCCAGGTGTTATTTGTAGTTCTTACGTCCCCACCAAAGAGGTCCAGGTGTTATTTGTAGTTGTTACGTCCCCACCAAAGAGGTCCAGGTGTTATTTGTAGTCGTTACGTCCCCACCAAAGAGGTCCAGGTGTTATTTGTAGTCGTTACGTCCCCACCAAAGAGGTCCAGGTGTTATTTGTAGTTCTTACGTCCCCACCAAAGAGGTCCAGGTGTTATTTGTAGTCGTTACGTCCCCACCAAAGAGGTCCAGGTGTTATTTGTAGTCGTTACGTCCCCACCAAAGAGGTCCAGGTGTTATTTGTAGTTGTTATGTCCCCACCAAAGAGGTCCAGGTGTTATTTGTAGTTGTTACGTCCCCACCAAAGAGGTCCAGGTGTTATTTGTAGTTGTTACGTCCCCACCAAAGAGGTCCAGGTGTTATTTGTAGTTGTTACGTCCCCACCAAAGAGGTTCAGGTGTTATTTTGTGCAAAAGTGCATTATTGGCTATTTCCCCTACCATAATTAAGCCCTCAATGAATTGCATTGAATTGAATGGGAATTGAATGGGGCTATGGGGTGTTGTGCTAATTCGCTTATTTCCATCGCTCAAAATTAATTTGTTTGTATATATCCTCTCTTCATAATGTAAATAATATCCCAAGCGGCACACTTTACTACTTATTTAGATGGAAATAAGCGAATTAGCACAACACCCCATAGCCCCATTCAATTCCCATTCAATGCAATTCATTGAGGGCTTATGGTAGGGGAAATAGCCAATAAGGAGTTTTTGCACAAAAAAAAACCTGGACCTCTTTGGTGGGGACGTAACAACTACAAAGAAAGGTAAGAAAAGTAAGAAAGCCTTCTAGCGTGGAATTTCTAGAAGGCTTTCTTACCTTTATTTGTAGTTGTTACGTCCCCACCAAAGAGGTCCAGGTGTTATTTGTAGTTGTTACGTCCCCACCAAAGAGGTCCAGGTGTTATTTGTAGTTATTACGTCCCCACCAAAGAGGTCCAGGTGTTATTTGTAGTTGTTACGTCCCCACCAAAGAGGTCCAGGTGTTATTTGTAGTTGTTACGTCCCCACCAAAGAGGTCCAGGTGTTATTTTGTGCAAAAGTGCATTATTGGCTATTTCCCCTACCATACATGTTTAAGCATTTATTTCATATTTCCATGTCTTCTGTGGACTCTAACATTACACCTAGCTACATGTTTAAGCATTTATTTCATATTTACATGTCTTCTGTGGACTCTAACATTACACCTAGCTACATGTTTAAGCATTTATTTCATATTTACATGTCTTCTGTGGTCTCTAACATTACACCTAGCTACATGTTTAAGCATTTATTTCATATTTACATGTCGATGTCAGCTCTGACACTTATTTCAGACATGCTCTAGAATAGTATGTGAAGAGTCTGCCTGTGCTATTAACTCATTTTGGAAAAAATAAAATAAAATCTGGTCACATATTTTCAGATGGGGTTCGGCGGCCAAATACAGATCATTCTGTCAAGGACCCCTTGACATGAAAAGGGTTGAGCAGCGCTGACACATAGAAACATAGGTTTTTCTGAAAACGTTTAGGATTTAGAAGCCTTTTCTTTTTTAAAGAATCGTTAATAACTTCCAAAAAGGCACGTAGAAGTTCAAACTTGACACATAACGTTGGTGTTTTATGCATGTCTTCCATTTCATTTAAAAAAAATGCTTCAGATTACTTGGTTTTACAACTATTTCACTTTATAGTTTTACGAGTTATTTCTGAAAACGTTTTGAGGACTATGTTTGTTGACAATAATGACAAATACATCACACGTTCTCTTTAGAACAGAGTTTTAGGGTGTATAGCTGGGACAATTTAAGCGGTCAAAAGCCACCTTCAAGTGCATCCAAAGCCTTGGTCGTAAGAGAAACCAAATGCGTCATGCACACAGTAAAACCCATGAGTGTTCATTTAACCCATTCTGGACGGGAACCCCTTTTGGTGTTGGTTTCTGTTTGTTTTTGTGGCTTTCGCCTTTATTTTATATTTTGTATGGAGGGACAGACAGTAGGCTGACAGGAGGTGGGGAGAGAGATGTTGGGGAAGACATGCAGTAAAGGCCGTCGGGATCGGGAGTCGAACCCACAGCACACTGCCAGACTGGATTACCAGCCAAGGTGCCTGGACCGCTGAGCCATGGCCCAGGCCCCCTTTTTGCTGTTTTAAGCATTATGTTATACTTTAGCTATTGAAAAATAGCAGATCTACAAACTCGTGAAAATGCGGCACAAATCTTTGAATATATATTCTTTCAGAGCGAACATTTTAACTCAAATATTTGCTTCTGGGGGGGGTGGGGGGGGGGGGGGGGGGCAACATATTTTCAGATGGGGGTCGGCGGCCAAATACATATAATTCTTGGGGTCCTTGACATGAAAAAGGTTGAGAACCACTGACATAGAAACATGATGTTTTTCAGAATACTGTCAGGATTTAGAAGACATTTTGTAGAACTCAGGTCTAAATGTGTTAAATATGTGAATGTTCTTGACCCATAAGGGTTATTAAAGTGGTTCAATGAAAGCAGACTTTGGCCATAAAACAGGCTGATGTGGATCTCGGGCTGTGGCCGACTGGCCGTGGCCTCATTGGCCTGTGATTGGCCTGTGGCCGTGGCCCCATTGGCCTGTGGCCGTGGCCTCATCGGCCTGTGATGTCGTCTATAGACCCAAGTCTGGCGTCAATATCGGTAGAGGGCGCAAATCCACGGGTTCATGCACTTTTTATTTGCATTGTAATCCCATTGTAATCATTGTAATAAGGGGGATTTTAGATCGCCTCATATTTATATATATTTATGTATATAGAACTGTGTTTGAAAAATAAACATGTCATCCCGGCCCTTTCACTCATAATGGATATGAAGAATCAACTGACTGAGTGAAAACGAGGAAAACAATTATTCTACATTCTCTAATTGTGGAGACTTCTTGTAAATGAAGTAATGTAGATGTTGAACAATAATTTGACTCTTGAGAGCGTAAAATGAAACCAAGTGAACCCATAAGGGTCCATTTGGTTCCATTTTAGATCTATACGGGTCCCGTTGGTTACTAACTCTCCATCATTTAGCTGGGGACCACCTGGAACCCCCCCAAGGACCACTGGTGTTCCCCGGACCACTGGGGACCACCTGGAACCCCCCCAAGGACCACTGGTGTTCCCCGGACCACTGGGGACCACCTGGAACCCCCCCAAGGACCACTGGTGTTCCCCGGACCACTGGGGACCACCTGGAACCCCCCCAAGGACCACTGGTGGTCCCCAGACCACCTGGAACCCCCCCAAGGACCACTGGTGGTCCCCAGACCACCTGGAACCCCCCCAAGGACCACTGGTGGTCCCCAGACCACCTGGAACCCCCTCAAGGACCACTGGTGTTCCCCAGACCACTGGGGACCACCTGGAACCCCCTCAAGGACCACTGGTGTTCCCCAGACCACTGGGGACCACCTGGAACCCCCCCAAGGACCACTGGTGGTCCCCAGACCACCTGGAACCCCCTCAAGGACCACTGGTGTTCCCCAGACCACTGGGGACCACCTGGAACCCCCCCAAGGACCACTGGTGTTCCCCAGACCACTGGGGACCACCTGGAACCCCCCCAAGGACCACTGGTGTTCCCCAGACCACTGGGGACCACCTGGAACCCCCCCCAAGGACCACTGGTGTTCCCCAGACCACTGGGGACCACCTGGAACCCCCCCAAGGACCACTGGTGTTCCCCAGACCACTGGGGACCACCTGGAACCCCCCCAAGGACCACTGGTGTTCCCCAGACCACTGGTTGAAAACCAAACCATTGGTCTGTGACATAACTACTGTACATGACTCCAAATTTAGGGTTAGAGGGTGATATTGTGATGTCACTATATCACAGTTTTTTTCCATTGGCACGTTTGACTGTCAAGGTTTCAGCCTCCAGGAAGAAACCCTAAATGCAAAGGGAAGACATCATTGCACATAACAACCACACCAAGGGCTCTAATGAAGTACTGTCACCTCATAAACACATGAAGAACTGGAAACAAACACAAAAATCATGGTGCAATTCAGTCTTATCCCATTTTGACCTGAGATCAGATTCTAAAAATGTCTTCTACATCCTACATTCTACGACAGTTTTCTGAAAAAACTATGTTTCTATGTCAGTCGTTCGATTTTTCAAAAAATAGCAGACCTACAAGCTCGTAGCATGCCACTCGGTGGCGCGCTATGAGCTTGTAGATCTGCTATTTTTCAACAGCTAAAGCATAACATAATGCTAACACAAAAATGGCTTATATCCAACATAGTTCCTTAGAATGGCAACGCCAAGTCAATGCAGAACAAGAAATGAGGAGGTTTTCCTCATAATCAAAGACGTGTTTCTTGTAATACAATTTATTATTATTGTAATTCATACACAAACTCCTACAGCATAAACAAAAGTACTGCAATGTACTGTTACTGTTATGCGTCAATGTTTTGAATAACCACCGGCGACCACTGTTGACATATATCATTCAAGCCCAGTCTGTGTGTGCGTGTGTGTGTGTGTGTGTGTGCGCGTGCGTGCGTGCGTGCGTGTGTGTGTGCGCGTGCGTGCGTGCACAGCAGGCTGCCAGTACACTCAAACACTGCACAGCAGACCTCTGTTCTTGGGTCGGCACATGAAGAGCCATATTACACTAACATCAATAACGTAAATATAGCCATAACACTAACATCGTTACTCATTTTGGATTCCGCCTCCCAGGTAATGATGTCACCCGAGCCGCGGAGAGGCAGGAAACCCGGGAGGAATCTGACGTGGGTGCCGCCGAAAATAAACTCATTATTATTGTATCCCCAGTAGGTGTTCACAGAAGTTGGAGGCAACTCTAGACACCTCACTCACTATCTTTTGTTTTCTTACAGCCACCACCTACTCTCTCAGCATGATGTCACCCAAATAGCATATAGTTATTGTCACCCTTGTGCACTGTACATTGATTAGGCTCCCACAGTGAGTGTGTGCGTGCGTGCATGCGTGTGTGTGTGCGTGTGTGTGTGTGTGTGTGTGTGTGCATCAGTGCTGCTGGCTGTGGATCTTTTTGGAAAAGGTTAAGTATCCAGTGAGTGAGAGAGGAGATGCTGCCCTGGGGCATCATGAGGGCATCGCCGCACCATCTCTCTCCTCGGGTTTCAAACGCTCACTCTGTGCCGCCCAAGATAATCTCCTTCACCGCTTGAAGGATGATGACAAACGTACACACACACACACACACACACACACACACACACACACACACACACACACACACACACACACACACACACACGCACACACACAAGGTGAAGAGTCTGCGTGCATGTGTGTGTGACCCGAGGGTCCGTTTGAGCGTCTCCTAAGCGCTTGGCATGGGTTGCTGTGTGGGTTGCTGTGCGCAGCATGGCGAGGTTGAAGCGATACAGACACGCCGGTCCTCCTCGGGGGGAAGGCGCGCCGATCTGACGCAGCTCAGGAAGAGAAGACTAATTAAAGCCCTTTATAGCTGCCGCCAGTCAGTCAACTACCACCACCACCACCACCACCACCACCACACACACACACACACACACACACACACACACACCACCATGCACGTGCACGCGATCCTCCTCCAGGACAACTACAAGCCTGTGCTCGTCCGTCGACCAGTTACCTGCTAATACGTCCATGTAGCCCCGCCCCCTAGTGACCTATAGCCCTGGAACATGATTACAGGGGCTTATAGCCAACAAAAAAGACTGAAAAAGATTTTTTGCAAATCTGCACTGATCTCATTAAATGACCCCTATAGAGCGTCGCAGTCCCGCCTCCTACCAGGGACCAGGAAATGATTCTCCGTTCATTTTCCTCATAGACATTTCAGAAAGTATTTATTTAAAGACGTTTACGCCGTGGACAAAGCCAACTCGAGTCGTGACAAATCATGACAACAAACACAATTTTTGGGGCCGAAAAAATAATTAGAAAGAAGAAAAAAACGGCAGGTTACAACACTTTCTTTGTTGTTTTTCTTCTTTGTAATTATTTGTTTGGTCCAAAATATTGTTTGTGTTGTCATGATTTGTCACGACTCGAGTTGGCTTTGTCCGCGGCGTAACCGTCTTTAAATAAATACTTGTTGGAATGTCTATGGGAAAAATGCATTGGGATTCATTTCCTGGTCCATGGTAGGGGGCGGGACTGCGACGCTCGATATGCAATCCTCAGGACTGAGAACTTTAAGCCCAGTCATGCCGTCACGTCAGCCTGTTTTTGAGTGGTGCAACCACTCCTATAGACAGCTATGTGTGTCCCTGCATGGGTCCCTGGCTGGCTGGCTGTGTCCGAGCACAAAAATAGTGTTTTTCACCACCAAGTGTCACTGTTGCGCAGCCTAACACACACACACACACACGCACACACATTAACTGATGATTTCGGGTGTGACAGTACAGTACAGTACAGTACAGTACAGTACAGTACAGTACAGTACAGTACAGTACAGTACAGTACAGTACAGACCCCCTGGGGACCCCCACACGGTAACTCTGTCATTTCTTGACCATTGTGGACGTGGGGCGGCTCGCCGGAACCGGGCTGGCAACCTGGGCACGTTCCTGTGGGTCTGGAAGGGCATTTTTATCCTAGCGCCCCGTTATTTTCTTTCCTCAAACAGGGTGCGTTCGGAAAAAAACCCACAGTTCAGTCAGACAACTCATGCACGAATAGATTTAACCAATATTTATTATAGAATGAGAATACAAGTGTGCATATAATATATTGTCTTGGCGTTCGGCTCTGCTGCATTTTCTCCCTGCTCGGCACGATCAAACACCATCATTAAACATTAAGAGCAGGGAGATAGATATACAATAAAACCCCCCCATGGGGAACATAAATAACAGAGCCCACTGGTGGTGCTGGTGGTGGTGGGAGAAAACATCACATAACAACCAGGAACCATAGCAGAAGGAAGGCAGGAAGAGCATGCAGACTGGTGAGCTTAAGTAGCCCGCCCAATTGGTCAGCTGACTGCCACATCAGCCAATGACATGTGGGTCTTGCACACACTGAATACACCCACATAGTAATGCAGCATGTTAAAGGAGCATTCAGTGATTTGGGTGATTTGGAAAACCACCCAGTCCGCCCCGGTAACAAAATGTGCACATGCACGCTCTACAGTGGGGGGAAGTGCAACAGGCCAACAGCATGTGCACCAAGGCCCGCCCCCACTCGATCATGATTGGAGGAAGGCCCCACTCATCCTGATTGGAT
Organism: Electrona antarctica; assembly: GCF_951216825.1. Classification (NCBI taxonomy): domain Eukaryota; kingdom Metazoa; phylum Chordata; class Actinopteri; order Myctophiformes; family Myctophidae; genus Electrona; species Electrona antarctica. Next base: position 43,355 of record NW_027638308.1, read on the forward strand.
GAAGGTTTTGCCACCCGCCACCAAACCTGAAACTAGGGTTTTTTGACCCCAGGGGCTCACTGGGGACAGGGAGGAACTCCTTATATGGTCAGCACACTCTATAGTAGGGAGGATTATCCAGAAATATTTGAATTAAGTCAAATCACTGAATATACCTTTAACCCCTTGAGTATAGTATGCGCCTTTGAGCATGGCATGAATGCCCTCGAGTGACTGAACTAACTCTGCAGGCTACGTCTCATTTGCACACCGGGGAGCGCACTCGCCTATTAGTTTGTATCGGCAGTGCGGCCAGCGTGCCTCATATCGAACACACTCAGAGTGCAACACACCTCCCGACCCATAGGGGTGCATAGTTGAAAGCCTATGGCGAACCCCCCCCCCCCCCCCCCCCCCCCCCCCCCAGATAAAATTAAAAATGCTTTTTATTAAACAACGCGGAATGCAGCAGTGCTTATCGCTGTAACAGGAACATTCTAACACCCGTTGGGGAGTATACTCTATATTTGAAATCGGAACTTTTATGTACACGTTTGTTCTGTAAATGTAGTGGTCCCAAAATACAGGCTGAAGTTTTGATTGATTTATTTATTAACAGTTTGCAGAATTACAGTACATTTCAAGTACAACTCAATACAAAAACTGTTAACTGTGAGTGGACGACACCATAAAGCATTACACTTGTTTACAAGAGTGCCCACCATTTTCAATTCATCAAAACATTTAGAGACGTAGGAATATACACAACTATATAGTCATCATAGAGGAGGTAAAACGGGAAGAGAAACATATACAGTGAGGGGGAAAAGGGGTGGGGGGGGGATTCAGATTTTATGGGGGCCAGTTTCGAATTGCAGCCGTCCGTAGGTGCAGCCGTCCGTAGGTGCAGCCATGCGACCCATGGCTATGTGGCACCCAGACTTGAAATGAAATGAAATGAAATGAAATGAAATGAAATCAATTTATTTGATTTACCCCATTTAGGCCTGACCTCAAAATTAAAGAAAAATCTTCTAAATCCTCCAGTTTTCTGAAATAAATATTTTCACGATTTTTCAAAAATAGCAGACCTACAAGCTCGTAGCGCGCCACTCGGTGGCGCGCTATGAGCTTGTAGATCTGCTATTTTTCAATAGCTAAATTATAACATAATGTTTAAAACACCAAAAGGGGTTCCCGCCCCAAAATGGGTTAATACATTGAACAACCTGAGCCAATGGTTACAACTTAAAAATAAATACAGAAAACGTCAGGACTGCAAGATGGAAATGTCCCATTGTCGGTGTACTGGAAAGAACATTAAAAAAAATCTTCCATTATTCCATTTTAACATTCAAGAGTTCAACAATCTGTGACTGTTTGCTGTGCATAAAGTCACATTTGTGCTGCCAAGTGCTAAATGCTCACGTCACTCTAACAAAACACATCTTTTATTAGGGACCTTCAGTCCCTAATAAAAGAGATTTACAATTATTATGAAACTTTGCAAGTGGAATAATGGCTGAAATCATTTGCCATCTTATGATCTTGGGACCCTCAGCTTAACCGAACGGTCAGAGTTTTGAGTCATGGCGATGAGTAAATAATACGTTGCGCATGGGTTTCACAAACAGAAAAATGACTTCCAGGAATGGAACACATCCCCT
>NW_027638308.1:55000-62500 GCF_951216825.1 Electrona antarctica
ATGTTGTTCCAGGGACCCCCCATCTGAAAATATGTTGTTTCAGGGACCCCCCATCTGAAAATATGTTGTTTCAGGGACCCCCCATCTGAAAATATGTTGTTCCAGGGACCCCCCCATCTGAAAATATGTTGTTCCAGGGACCCCCCCATCTGAAAATATGTTGTTCCAGGGACCCCCCCATCTGAAAATATGTTGTTCCAGGGACCTCCCCATCTGAAAATATGTTGTTCCAGGGACCTCCCCATCTGAAAATATGTTGTTCCAGGGACCCCCCCATCTGAAAATATGTTGTTCCAGGGACCCCCCATCTGAAAATATGTTGTTTCAGGGACCCCCCATCTGAAAATATGTTGTTTCAGGGACCCCCCCATCTGAAAATATGTTGTTTCAGGGACCCCCCATCTGAAAATATGTTGTTTCAGGGACCCCCCCATCTGAAAATATGTTGTTTCAGGGACCCCCCATCTGAAAATATGTTGTTTCAGGGACCCCCCATCTGAAAATATGTTGTTTCAGGGACCCCCCATCTGAAAATATGTTGTTCCAGGGACCCCCATCTGAAAATATGTTGTTCCAGGGACCCCCCATCTGAAAATATGTTGTTCCAGGGACCCCCATCTGAAAATATGTTGTTCCAGGGACCCCCCATCTGAAAATATGTTGTTCCAGGGACCCCCCATCTGAAAATATGTTGTTCCAGGGACCCCCCATCTGAAAATATGTTGTTCCAGGGACCCCCCATCTGAAAATATGTTGTTCCAGGGACCCCCCCATCTGAAAATATGTTGTTCCAGGGACCCCCCCCATCTGAAAATATGTTGTTCCAGGGACCCCCCCCATCTGAAAATATGTTGTTTCAGGGACCCCCCCCATCTGAAAATATGTTGTTCCAGGGACCCCCCCCATCTGAAAATATGTTGTTTCAGGGACCCCCCCCCATCTGAAAATATGTTGTTCCAGGGACCCCCCCCATCTGAAAATATGTTGTTCCAGGGACCCCCCCCATCTGAAAATATGTTGTTCCAGGGACCCCCCCCATCTGAAAATATGTTGTTCCAGGGACCCCCCCATCTGAAAATATGTTGTTCCAGGGACCCCCCCATCTGAAAATATGTTGTTTCAGGGACCCCCCCATCTGAAAATATGTTGTTCCAGGGACCCCCCATCTGAAAATATGTTGTTCCAGGGACCCCCCCATCTGAAAATATGTTGTTCCAGGGACCCCCCCATCTGAAAATATGTTGTTTCAGGGACCCCCCCATCTGAAAATATGTTGTTTCAGGGACCCCCCCATCTGAAAATATGTTGTTTCAGGGACCCCCCCATCTGAAAATATGTTGTTTCAGGGACCCCCCCATCTGAAAATATGTTGTTTCAGGGACCCCCCCATCTGAAAATATGTTGTTTCAGGGACCCCCCCATCTGAAAATATGTTGTTTCAGGGACCCCCCCATCTGAAAATATGTTGTTTCAGGGACCCCCCCATCTGAAAATATGTTGTTTCAGGGACCCCCCCATCTGAAAATATGTTGTTCCAGGGACCCCCCATCTGAAAATATGTTGTTCCATGGACCCCCATCTGAAAATATATAGTTCCAGGGACCCCCATCTGAAAATATGTTGTTCCAGGGACCCCCGTCTGAAAATATGTTGTTCCAGGGACCCCCCATCTGAAAATATGTTGTTCCAGGGACCCCCATCTGAAAATATATAGTTCCAGGGACCCCCATCTGAAAATATGTTGTTCCAGGGACCCCCGTCTGAAAATATGTTGTTCCAGGGACCCCCGTCTGAAAATATGTTGTTCCAGGGACCCCCGTCTGAAAATATGTTGTTCCAGGGACGCCCCAGAAGCAAAGATTTCTGAAAGAATATATATTCAAAGATTTGTGCCACATTTTCACGATTTTTCAAAAATAGCAAATCTACTATTTGCTATTTTTTTATTTTGGCTTTTTTAGTGGCTCTTAGATGGGTGCTCTTTGGTGATACAGGTAGAAAAAAGGGAATCCAAGGCTTTGGTGAAAATTCAAATATTTTATTGATGAGCAAGGCAAATAAATAACAGGACCTACGCGTTTGAAAACGGTGAGGAGAGACAGTGAGCTACAGGGAAGAGCAGTGAAAGAGCATAATATATGTTCCACACGCGCACACGCGCGCACGCTCGTGTGTGTGTGTGTGTCTGTGCGCGATTGCATTAATCACATCTGCTCATCAGGCTCGAAGTGACAGTTAATTAAGATGTCGTTAGCACTGACAGACAGCCTGAGCGACCACCGACAGACAGACAGACAGCCTGAGCGACCATCGACAGACAGACAGACAGCCTGAGCGACCACCGACAGACAGGCAGGCAGGCAGGCAGACAGAGCGACCACCGACAGACAGACAGACAGACAGAGACATACAGACACAGACAGACAGACAGACACAGAGACATACAGACACAGACAGACAGACAGACAGACAGAGACATACAGACAGACAGACAGACAGACAGACAGACAGACAGAGACATACAGACAGAGACAGACATACAGACAGACAGACAGACAGACACAGAGACATACAGACACAGACAGACAGACAGACACAGACAGACAGACAGACAGACAGACAGACAGACAGACAGACAGACAGACAGACAGACAGCAAAATGTTACAGGGACCCCCATCTGAACATATGTTGTTCCAGGGACCGCCCCCATCTGAAAATATGTTGTTCCAGGGACCCCCGGCCCCCCAGAAGCAAAGATTTGAGTTAAAAACGTTGACTCTGAAAGAAGATATATTTGGTGCTTGTAGCTATATTTTCACCAAAAACGTATTATTATTTCTAATCATAGTTAGTTAAAGAACTAGTTGACTAGTTGACTAGTCGACTAGTCAACTAGTCGACTAGTCAACTAGTCGACTAGTTGACTAGTCAACTAGTTGACTAGTCAACTAGTAGACTAGTCAACTAGGCAACTAGTCGACTAGGCAAGTAGTCGACTAGTAAACTAGTAAAAATCACTAGAAGTGAAGCCTTATGTTCCTCTATTACGACATGCCCAGAATAGGGCAGTGGTTCCCAAACTCTTTCATGTCAAGGACCCCCAAATTGACCCCATTTGAAGGGATAATGCCAGGGACCCCCCCCCCCCCAGGGACCCCCATAAGGGATAATGCCAGGGACCCCCATAAGGGATAACGCCAGGGACCCCCATAAGGGATAACGCCAGGGACCCCCATAAGGGATAATGCCAGGGACCCCCATAAGGGATAACGCCAGGGACCCCCATAAGGGATAACGCCAGGGACCCCCATAAGGGATAATGCCAGGGACCCCCATAAGGGATAATGCCAGGGACCCCCATAAGGGATGATGCCAGGGACCCCCATAAGGGATAATGCCAGGGACCCCCATAAGGGATAATGCCAGGGACCCCCATAAGAGAAGATCTTTACAGCTCTAGCAGTGATTCTCAACCCCGTTTCATTTCAAGGACCCCCCAGTTTGACATGCATTAGTCTACGGACCCCCCATTTAATGGTATTTCTATCTCTGGGACCCCAATTTATATTGTAAAATCAATGTTAATTTAACTCTGAGAGTGTACAAATGGGAACCACTGCTGTATAAGGGCTCATATGGTAAAAAATACGGCCTTCGCAAAACGACTTGAAAACGGGACCAATTGCTGTTGCCAGATGTCTGAAGAAAAGGGAAAGGAACATCACCCACCCCTCCCCCGCCTTCCCCCCTCCCCCATCATCATGTGATCAGTGGATCTGACTGATCAAGCGTTCGCTACATGTTACGTCCAAAGCCCTCAGAATCGACTATGACGGTTCCAGCACTCCTAATCTGCTCCATCATCCGCCACCATCAGCGTGCCCATGCTGAGGCCATTACACCCCCCCCCCCCCCCCCCGCCTCCCCCCACATCCACCCCGACATTGTTTTGGAACAAACAAATAAGACTTGTTTTATATGAAACATATGGATTCGGACCGTTCGTACGTGCGTCCCCCGTCCCCCCCCCTCTCCTCTCGAGTTTGTTCTTTTTTGTTTATTGCCATTAACCCATTTTAGAACCCCCCTTTGGTGTTTTTATTTAAGCGTTATGTTATACTTTAGCTGTTATACTTTAGCTGTTGAAAAAATTAGCAGATCTACAAGCTTGTAGCTCTAAAAATCGTGAAAATGTGGCTCAAATCTTTGAATATATATACTTTCAGAGCGAACGTTTTTTAACTCAAATCTTTGCTTCGGGGGGGGGGTGCCTGGAACAACATATTTTCAGATGGGGGTCGGCAGCCAATTACATATCATTTTTCTGGGGTCCTTGACACTCGGTGCCGCGCTACAAGCTTGTAGATCTGCTATTTATTTATTTTTTATCGTGAAAATGTGGCGCAAATTTGGAATATAAGAGTTCTTTCAGAGCAATCTTTTTTAAATCAATAAGTCTTTGCTGGATCTTCTGGAACAACATATTTTCAGGTAGGGGGTCGGCGGCCAATCACGCTACATATAATCTGTGGGGGTCCTTGACGTAGAAACATATACTGCAGGTTTTACAGAAATCTGTCATGATTTATTATAAGACATTTCAGAAGTCGAAATGGGTTAAAAAACTTCACAGTTGAGTCCGCTCCTCCCCCCCCCCCGAGACCCCCCCCCCCCCCCCCTCCACCCCCGAGCACATGAGACCCCCCCCCCCCCCCCCCCCCCTCCACCCCCGAGCACATGAGACACCCATTAAAAGAAGCATGATACTCGTTTCATAATAACGGGAATTTTTCATTGCATATGTGGCGAAAGACGGGGCACTAAGTTTAGCCTTCTGGAACATAAAGACAAGATGGCTGACACTAAAAAGAAAAAAAAAAAAGAGTACAAAACATAAACATAAAATATATATACCTTTGATGGACTCAGGATGTATAAAACGTGTGTTGGACCGAGCAGTGAGAGTGTTTTATCGGAGGTTGCACAGGACGGAATGAGGATGGAGGCACAGGGGAGTGTGAAAGAGAGAGAGGTGTGCGTGTGTGCGTGCATGCGTGTGTGCGTTGGGCCTTTACAGATGGGCCTTTAGATATTTACGCCGCCCACGTTGTCGCTCCGCATCGCTGCTTCTCATGTGAATCGTTCCCACGACTCACGAGTAAACGCCAGGCGATCTGGCAGCCTGTCAAAACAACATTTTAAATCGACTAAATCAACTGTGGATTTAAGTCGACTAAAATCTTATGACATTCAGTCGACTAAAACTGGACCTTAAAACATCCCAGGTGACCAAAATGTGACTGTAACTAAATGAAAACTATTCAAAAGACTAAAATTAAAATCAAAATGTGCTGGCGAAAACCACCCTGCGTGAAACGAGCACAAACCCAACCCTGCCGCGGCGCAGCAGCTCGCCTCTCGCTAACAAACCCAACCCTGCCGCGGCGCAGCAGCTCGTCTCTCGCTAACAACCCAACCCTGCCGCGGCGCAGCAGCTCGCCTCTCGCTAACAACCCAACCCTGCCGCGGCGCAGCAGCTCGCCTCTCGCTAACAACCCAACCCTGCCGCGGCGCAGCAGCTCGCCTCTCGCTAACAACCCAACCCTGCCGCGGCGCAGCAGCTCGCCTCTCGCTAACAACCCAACCCTGTCGCGGCGCAGCAGCTCGCCTCTCGCTAACAACCCAACCCTGTCGCGGCGCAGCAGCTCGCCTCTCGCTAACAACCCAACCCTGTCGCGGCGCAGCAGCTCGCCTCTCGCTAACAACCCAACCCTGTCGCGGCGCAGCAGCTCGCCTCTCGCTAACAACCCAACCCTGTCGCGGCGCAGCAGCTCGCCTCTCGCTAACAACCCAACCCTGTCGCGGCGCAGCAGCTCGTCTCTCGCTAACAACCCAACCCTGTCGCGGTGCAGCAGCTCGCCTCTCGCTAACAACCCAACCCTGTCGCGGTGCAGCAGCTCGCCTCTCGCTAACAACCCAACCCTGCCGCGGCGCAGCAGCTCGTCTCTCGCTAACAACCCAACCCTGTCGCGGCGCAGCAGCTCGCCTCTCGCTAACAACCCAACCCTGCCGCGGCGCAGCAGCTCGCCTCTCGCTAACAACCCAACCCTGCCGCGGCGCAGCAGCTCGTCTCTCGCTAACAAACCCAACCCTGCCGCGGCGCAGCAGCTCGTCTCTCGCTAACAAACCCAACCCTGCCGCGGCGCAGCAGCTCGTCTCTCGCTAACAACCCAACCCTGCCGCGGCGCAGCAGCTCGTCTCTCGCTAACAAACCCAACCCTGTCGCGGCGCAGCAGCTCGTCTCTCGCTAACAAACCCAACCCTGCCGCGGCGCAGCAGCTCGTCTCTCGCTAACAACCCAACCCTGCCGCGGCGCAGCAGCTCGTCTCTCGCTAACAACCCAACCCTGCCGCGGCGCAGCAGCTCGTCTCTCGCTAACAACCCAACCCTGCCGCGGCGCAGCAGCTCGCCTCTCACTAACAACCCAACCCTGCCGCGGCGCAGCAGCTCGTCTCTCGCTAACAGACCCAACCCTGCCGCGGCGCAGCAGCTCGCCTCTCGCTAACAACCCAACCCTGCCGCGGCGCAGCAGCTCGTCTCTCGCTAACAGACCCAACCCTGCCGCGGCGCAGCAGCTCGCCTCTCGCTAACAACCCAACCCTGTCGCGGCGCAGCAGCTCGTCTCTAAACCCAACCCTGCCGCGGCGCAGCAGCTCGTCTCTCGCTAACAGACCCAACCCTGCCGCGGCGCAGCAGCTCGCCTCTCGCTAACAACCCAACCCTGTCGCGGCGCAGCAGCTCGTCTCTAAACCCAACCCTGCCGCGGCGCAGCAGCTCGTCTCTCGCTAACAGATACATAACGAGGCGCTTTTAGGGCCAAAGCTCCACTGCAGTCATCGGGGCGTCGCGCCACCGTCAACGCAGGTAATGTTCCTTTAAACCAATGAAGGCCCAAATGAAAGCAGACGTTACGTTGCGTTGCGTTACGTTGCGTTGCGTTGCGTGCACTGTGTTTGATACACAGTTCGCCCTGGTTCATTTTTTTAATTATTTTTTTTAATGTTTTTTTGTGGCTTTCGCCTTTATTTTATATTTTTTATGGAGGGACAGACAGTAGGCTGACAGGAGGTGGGGAGAGAGATGGGGGGGGGGGGGGGTGACATGCAGTAAAGGCCGTCGGGATCGGGAGTCGAACCCGCGGCACACTGCCAGACTGGATTACCAGCCAAGGATGGCACTGAGGTTGAGGTAGAGGAAGGTGTGTGTGTGTGTGTGTGTGTGTTATGTGAGGTTGAGCAGGATGGCGCTGAGGTTCAGACACAGGAAGGTGTTGGAGGGGTCGGTGGTTCGGTTCAACTCCAGCAGCAGGAGGTGAAGAGACGAGAGCTCAAACAGCCGGCGGTTCTTCCTGAGCGTGCGCGCGCACACACACACACACACACACACACACACACACAAATAGCCCACACACACACACACACGCACACACGCACACACGC
>NW_027638308.1:67500-77198 GCF_951216825.1 Electrona antarctica
AATTGCCATCAAAGGCGTATGAAGAAATGGCAATCGGTACACATGATCTCTGTAGTCATGTGATCAAGACGAGTCTGTTGGATTTCTCAGATTGTACACTGATTGGCTAAGATTGCCTTCCAAAGTTTTCAGGAGTGGCCCGTTTTGTACAAAATGCTGCACATGTTCTGCTCATCCAGAATTCTATCCTCAGAGATGCTATGAGTGATCTGGCTCTGCATTTCCTCAACAAAATGAAGAAAATTGTTGCAAAAACAAATAAAAAAAAACATCCTCCTAAACATTGTGCCACAACATCACACACACTCCTATCCTCCTGGTGGAGACCTGTGCCCGGAAGGGCACTTTTTCTAGTTTATAATGCGTTTCTTCTGCTGTGTCTTAATGCTGCGTGTCTAGATGTCTCAATGCTTCATGTCTTAATGCTGCGTGTCTAGATGTCTCAATGCTTCATGCTTCAGTGTCTCAATGCTTCATGTCTAGATGTCTCAATGCTTCATGCTTCAGTGTCTCAATGCTTCATGTCTAGATGTCTCAATGCTTCATGTCTAGATGTCTCAATGCTTCATGTCTCAATGCTTCATGTCTAGATGTCTCAATGCTTCATGTCTCAATGCTTCATGTCTAGATGTCTCAATGCTTCATGTCTCAATGCTTCATGTCTAGATGTCTCAATGCTTCATGTCTCAATGCTTCATGTCTAGATGTCTCAATGCTTCATGTCTCAATGCTTCATGTCTAGATGTCTCAATGCTTCATGTCTCAATGCTTCATGTCTAGATGTCTCAATGCTTCATGTCTCAATGCTGCGTGTCTAGATGTCTCAATGCTTCATGTCTCAATGCTTCATGTCTAGATGTCTCAATGCTTCATGTCTCAATGCTTCATGTCTAGATGTCTCAATGCTTCATGTCTCAATGCTTCATGTCTAGATGTCTCAATGCTTCATGTCTCAATGCTTCATGTCTAGATGTCTCAATGCTTCATGTCTCAATGCTTCATGTCTAGATGTCTCAATGCTTCATGTCTCAATGCTTCATGTCTCAATGCTTCATGTCTAGATGTCTCAATGCTTCATTAATGCTGCGTGTCTAGATGTCTCAATGCTTCATGTCTAGATGTCTCAATGCTTCATGCTTCAGTGTCTCAATGCTTCATGTCTAGATGTCTCAATGCTTCATGTCTCAATGCTTCATGTCTAGATGTCTCAATGCTTCATGTCTCAATGCTTCATGTCTAGATGTCTCAATGCTTCATGTCTCAATGCTTCATGTCTAGATGTCTCAATGCTTCATGTCTCAATGCTTCATGTCTAGATGTCTCAATGCTTCATGTCTCAATGCTTCATGTCTAGATGTCTCAATGCTTCATGTCTCAATGCTACGTGTCTAGATGTCTCAATGCTTCATGTCTCAATGCTTCATGTCTAGATGTCTCAATGCTTCATGTCTCAATGCTTCATGTCTAGATGTCTCAATGCTTCATGTCTCAATGCTTCATGTCTAGATGTCTCAATGCTTCATGTCTCAATGCTTCATGTCTAGATGTCTCAATGCTTCATGTCTCAATGCTTCATGTCTAGATGTCTCAATGCTTCATGTCTCAATGCTTCATGTCTCAATGCTTCATGTCTAGATGTCTCAATGCCTCATTAATGCTGCGTGTCTAGATGTCTCAATGCTTCATGTCTAGATGTCTCAATGCTTCATGTCTCAATGCTTCATGTCTAGATGTCTCAATGCTTCATGTCTCAATGCTTCATGTCTAGATGTCTCAATGCTTCATGTCTCAATGCTTCATGTCTCAATGCTTCATGTCTAGATGTCTCAATGCTTCATTAATGCTGCGTGTCTAGATGTCTCAATGCTTCATGTCTAGATGTCTCAATGCTTCATGTCTAGATGTCTCAATGCTTCATGTCTAGATGTCTCAATGCTTCATGTCTAGATGTCTCAATGCTTCTTAATGCTGCGTGTCTAGATGTCTCAATGCTTCATGTCTAGATGTCTCAATGCTTCATGTCTAGATGTCTCAATGCTTCTTAATGCTGCGTGTCTAGATGTCTCAATGCTTCATGTCTAGATGTCTCAATGCTTCATGTCTAGATGTCTCAATGCTTCATGTCTAGATGTCTCAATGCTTCTTAATGCTGCGTGTCTAGATGTCTCAATGCTTCATGTCTAGATGTCTCAATGCTTCTTAATGCTGCGTGTCTAGATGTCTCAATGCTTCATGTCTAGATGTCTCAATGCTTCTTAATGCTGCGTGTCTAGATGTCTCAATGCTTCTTAATGCTGCGTGTCTAGATGTCTCAATGCTTCTTAATGCTGCGTGTCTAGATGTCTCAATGCTTCTTAATGCTGCGTGTCTAGATGTCTCAATGCTTCATGCCTTAATGCTGCGTGTCTAGATGTCTCAATGCTTCATGCTTCAGCACTTTGAACTGCCTTGTTGTTGAAATGTGCCATGCAAATAAAAGTAGGGCGCACACATCCCACAAAATATGAAATCACACAACAAACGAGTGTTTTTTTTGGTTTTTTCTGCATGCCAACAAGGGATTTATTGCTGCTAATCTGTCAGGGATGTGTTATTTGCGGGGACGAAGCCGCCAGTCTCTTTATTATTAATTTCAGACCCTGTTACAGTAGCAGCGCAATCAAATGTGTGAAGGGGCGTGAAGCATGCCCCGCCGCATGGGTCTCCTCGAAGGGGCGTGAAGCATGCCCCGCCGCATGGGTCTCCTCGCTGTGTGAAGGGGCGTGAAGCATGGCCCGCCGCATGGGTCTCCTCGCTGTGTGAAGGGGCGTGAAGCATGCCCCGCCGCATGGGTCTCCTCGAAGGGGCGTGAAGCATGCCCCGCCGCATGGGTCTCCTCGCTGTGTGAAGGGGCGTGAAGCATGCCCCGCCGCATGGGTCTCCTCGAAGGGGCGTGAAGCATGCCCCGCCGCATGGGTCTCCTCGCCTGATCACGGCCGCACATTAACCCATTTTGGGCGGGAACGCTTTTTGGTGTTTTAAGCGTTATGTCATATACTTTAGCTATTGAAAAATAGAAGATCTACAAGCTCGTAGCGCGGCACCGAGTGTTTTAAGCGTTATGTCATATACTATAGCTATTGAAAAATAGAAGATCTACAAGCTCGTAGCGCGGCACCGAGTGTTTTAAGCGTTATGTCATATACTATAGCTATTGAAAAATAGAAGATCTACAAGCTCGTAGCGCGGCACCGAGTGTTTTAAGCGTTATGTCATATACTATAGCTATTGAAAAATAGAAGATCTACAAGCTCGTAGCGCGGCACCGAGTGTTTTAAGCGTTATGTCATATACTTTAGCTATTGAGAAATAGCAGATCTACAAGCTCGTAGCGCGGCACCGAGTGTTTTAAGCGTTATGTCATATACTTTAGCTATTGAGAAATAGCAGATCTACAAGCTCGTAGCGCGGCACCGAGTGTTTTAAGCGTTATGTCATATACTTTAGCTATTGAGAAATAGCAGATCTACAAGCTCGTAGCGCGGCACCGAGTGTTTTAAGCGTTATGTCATATACTTTAGCTATTGAGAAATAGCAGATCTACAAGCTCGTAGCGCGGCACCGAGTGTTTTAAGCGGTATGTCATATACTTTAGCTGTTGAAAAATAGCAGATCTACAAGCTCGTAGCGCGGCACCGAGTGTTTTAAGCGGTATGTCATATACTTTAGCTGTTGAAAAATAGCAGATCTACAAGCTCGTAGCGCGGCACCGAGTGCCGCACTACGAGCTTGTAAATCTGCAATTTTTGAAAAATCGTGAAAATGTGGTGCAAATCTTTGAATATATTTTTTGCTTCTTGGGGGGGGGGGGGGGGGGGGGGGTTCCTGGAACAACATATTTTCAGATGGGGGGGGGGGGGGTCGGCGGCCAATTAAATATATTTTTGGGGGTCCTTGACACACGTTTGAGAACCACTGACATAAAAACAAGGGTTTTTCAAGACATTATTTTGTAGAATCGTCCTCGGGTCTAAACGGGTTAAAATGATTTGATCTTAATCTCTTTGGGAGAGATGCTCATTTTGCACAACCTTAATTAACCTTTCTCAAAAACAAAGCCATTGCTAGTGAGTGTTTTATTTTATTTGTTGGAAACCACTTCCACAACCCTCTGATATACTTCCTAAACCACTTCAACAACCCTCTGATATACTTCCTAAACCACTTCAACAACCCTCTGATATACTTCCTAAACCACTTCAACAACCCTCTGATATACTTCCTAAACCACTTCAACAACCCTCTGATATACTTCCTAAACCACTTCAACAACCCTCTGATATACTTCCTAAACCACTTCAACCCTCTGATATACTTCCTAAACCACTTCAACCCTCTGATATACTTCCTAAACCACTTCACCAACCCTCTGATATACTTCCTAAACCACTTCAACAACCCTCTGATATACTTCCTAAACCACTTCCACAACCCTCTGATATACTTCCTAAACCACTTCCTAAACCCTCTGATATACTTCCTAAACCCTCTGATATACTTCCTAAACCACTTCAACAACCCTCTGATATACTTCCTAAACCCTCTGATATACTTCCTAAACCCTCTGATATACTTCCTAAACCACTTCAACAACCCTCTGATATACTTCCTAAACCACTTCAACAACCCTCTGATATACTTCCTAAACCACTTCAACAACCCTCTGATATACTTCCTAAACCACTTCAACAACCCTCTGATATACTTCCTAAACCACTTCAACAACCCTCTGATATACTTCCTAAACCACTTCAACAACCCTCTGATATACTTCCTAAACCACTTCAACAACCCTCTGATATACTTCCTAAACCACTTCAACAACCCTCTGATATACTTCCTAAACCACTTCCACAACCCTCTGATATACTTCCTAAACCCTCTGATATACTTCCTAAACCACTTCAACAACCCTCTGATATACTTCCTAAACCACTTCAACAACCCTCTGATATACTTCCTAAACCACTTCAACAACCCTCTGATATACTTCCTAAACCACTTCAACAACCCTCTGATATACTTCCTAAACCACTTCAACAACCCTCTGATATACTTCCTAAACCCTCTGATATACTTCCTAAACTAATGCTTTAGCTGACCGGGGTCGCCTCGGGGTCCCACTCTTTCCTTCCCTCCACAACCTACAGTACCTAAAAGATAGTTGACCTATTTAGGGTCACACGATCTACACGATCTACACGCTCTACACGATCTACACGCTCTACACGCGATCTACACAATCTACACGATCTACACAATCTACACGATCTACACGATCTACACAATCTACACAATCTACACACGATCTACACGATCTACACGATCTACACGCTCTACACAATCTACACACGATCTACACGATCTACACGATCTACACGCTCTACACGCTCTACACGCGATCTACACGATCTACACACGATCTACACGATCTACACACGATCTACACGATCTACACAATCTACACACGATCTACACGATCTACACACGATCTACACGATCTACACGATGTACACACGATCTACACGATCTACACAATCTACACACGATCTACACGATCTACACACGATCTACACGATCTACACGATGTACACACGATCTACACGATCTACACAATCTACACACGATCTACACGATCTACACACGATCTACACGATCTACACGATCTACACACGATCTACACGATGTACACACGATCTACACGCGATCTACACGATCTACACGATCTACACGATGTACACACGATGTACACACGATGTACACACGATCTACACACGATGTACACGATCTACACACGATGTACACGATGTACACACGATCTACACGCTCTACACGATGTACACACGATCTACACGCTCTACACGATGTACACAATGTACACGATGTACACACGATCTACACGCTCTACACAATGTACACGATGTACACACGATCTACACGCTCTACACGCTCTACACGCTCTACACGATGTACACACGATCTACACGCTCTACACGCTCTACACGATGTACACACGATCTACACGCTCTACACGATGTACACAATGTACACGATGTACACACGATCTACACGCTCTACACAATGTACACGATGTACACACGATCTACACGCTCTACACGCTCTACACGATGTACACACGATCTACACGCTCTACACGCTCTACACGCTCTACACGATGTACACACGATCTACACGCTCTACACGCTCTACACGATGTACACGATCTACACGCTCTACACGCTCTACACGCTCTACACGATGTACACACGATCTACACGCTCTACACGCTCTACACGATGTACACGATCTACACGCTCTACACGCTCTACACGCTCTACACGATGTACACACGCTCTACACGCTCTACACGCTCTACACGCTCTACACGATGTACACACGATCTACACGCTCTACACGCTCTACACGCTCTACACGATGTACACACGCTCTACACGCTCTACACGCTCTACACGCTCTACACGATGTACACACGCTCTACACGCTCTACACGCTCTACACGATCTACACGATCCACACGCTACAAGTTTGCAGTGGTGGAAAAAGTACTCAGTTGTTTTACTTAAGTAAAAGTACCAATACTGCAATTTAGAACCACTTTGTTACAAGTAAAAGTACGGAATTGAAAATGTATTTGAGTAAAAGTACAAATGTATCAGCATCAAAATGTACTTAAAGTACTAAAAGTAAAAGTACTCATATTGCAGAATGTCCCATTTGAATTTCAAGCAGATCTACAAGCTGCAATGCATTGTTGTGAGCTTGTAGATCTGCTATTTTCAAATGGCCCGAAATATGTAGGGTTGAAGTGGTTAATGTATGTGTTCTAATCAAAATTAAAATCTCCAAAGTAACTAGTAACTAAAGTTTTCAAATGATTGTAGTGGAGTAAAAGTACAAATGTTGGCTCTGAGACGTAGTGGAGTAGAAGTAAAAGTACTGGAAATACTCAAGTAAAGTACAAATACCTCAAACTTGTACTTAGTTACTTTCCACCACTGCCAGTTTGTACGTAGATCGACTACGTCCGGCGATTGTTCCTCCCAGAATAGATCGACTACGTCCGGCGATTGTTCCTCCCAGAATAGCGAGGCTACATCATGGGGTTCAAGTGGTTAACCTCACTTTCTGTAACAGCTAGATAAAAACAATTTATGTTGTTTTTTATTGTTTTGTTTATCTCCACATATTTGGTGTGCTTTTCATCTTGCTCTTTGTGTGCACCAGCAGTACATAAAACTACCACACGACAATATCCCAGATCCAAGGTTTTTGAAATGGAATCGCGCTGCGAAGCGCTGAGAGCTTGTAGATCAGGGGGAGGGGAGGGGAGGGGAGGGGGGGAAGGGAAGAGGAGGAGAGGAGAGGAGGGGAGGGGAGGGGAGGGGAGAGGAGGGGAGGGGATAGGAGGCTGCGACGCGTTGAGAGCTTGTAGATCAGGGGGAGGGGAGGGGAGGGGGGGAAGGGAGGGGAGGGGAGGGGAGGGGAGGAGAGGAGGAGGAGGGGAGGGGAGGCTGCGACGCGTTGAGAGCTTGTAGATCAGCTATTTTTCGGGGGTGCAACGCTGCACCCCTTTCTCTACTGGAGATGCAGGTGTAACGACATGGATTTAGAAACTAATTAGTTCAATGCAAAATGCTGCGTTCAAGTTCAGGAGTTCAAAAAAACAATTCTCCTGAACGCTGCCTTCCTTCCGGCATGGCATGGAAAGGAGAGGAGGAGAGGAGAGGGGGAGGGGAGGGGAGGGGAGGGGAGGGGAGGGGAGAGGAGAGGAGAGGAGAGGAGAGGAGAGGAGAGGAGAGGAGAGGAGGGGAGGGGAGGGGAGAGGAGAGGAGAGGAGAGGAGAGGAGGGCATTTTGCATTTCTTCCACCATGTAGGAAAAAGTAAACGCTGCATTTGTGGTCTGGTTTAAGGGCAGTTGTTTTACAGACGGGTAAAAGGGGCAGGGGCTGAAGCCCCCTTTGATGTCCATGTGTGCACGTCCCTGAAAGTCAAACTTTTGTAATATAAAATGATTGTGTTGAAGCAAGGACCCTCTAGGACCCTGCAGGCATGTACAGTAATGAGTCCCAGGATGCAGGGAAGTCATATTTTGACATTTTTACAAATTGCAGCATTTACTGTAACTCCCATTTCATTTTATATGGTAATAATGTGGTTATATTCATGAAGAAAACAGAAGAATATTATATATAATATTAATTATTTATGATTAAATATTAATATTATATATATATATAGAATATTTTTAATCTCTGTACATTTTGAAAACCTTTTTAGAAGTTTCAACTTTACGAAAAATGTTCGTCGGCTACCTTTTTTCACTGACGAAAACTAAATGAAAACTAAGCGATGATGACTAAAACTAAGACAAAAATATATTGACAATTTAATCAACAAATAAAAACTAGACTAAAATGTTAGGAAGGGACTAGTGGACAAGAGATCCAGTATAAGTAATTTTACACTTGGTTGAATGCTGAAAATAGCCGATCTACAAGCCCACAACGCGTCGCAGCGCAAAGCATTGTGGGCTTGTAGAGTGTAAAAAGTGTAAAAACAGTCATTACGACGGCATCAAGGCCCACCAAAATACATTTTAGTCGACTAAATCCCCTGTAGATTTAGTCGACTAAAATCTTATGATATTAAGTCGACTAAAACTAGACTAACACTAAGACATTCCTGGTGACTAAAATGTGACTAAAACTAACGGAAAACTATTCAAAAGACTATGACTAAAACTAAAATTGCTGCCAAAAACTACACCGCTTAGCAGTAGCGTTGTTTTTTTCCAAACGCTTCGCATGATAACTTTGCTTATGAATGGTCCCAATTTACACGTTATCCCTTTCCCAGGCACCGTTGCTCACCTCTCCTCTCCCGACTGTTACAGGGAAGAAAAAACAACGTCTGGAAGCCAAGAGAAGGTTTTATCGCCCCCCTTGGCTCCGTGATATGATGCGTACTTATCGTCCTTTTTTTTTTACATGTGCGCTAGATTTGTCACAGATGTGTCTGGACAAACACAGATGGACAGACACACATCTGCTTCCTCCATTCTTCAGGTACACTAGGTCCCCACGTGAGACTTCAAACGGCCCGGGGTCAGCGCCAAGCGCTACTTGTCCACAGTGATTTAGTGGGGGTGAGGGGTGTCGAGCGGAGGGCGGGGGAGGGTCTCTGTAGAGACTAGAGCAAACGGTCCGAGCACGCGCACGCACACACGCACGCACACAAATGGACAGGAACCTATACACACACACACTATGACACATGCGGTGGATTATATCTCTGAATGGGAGTCATACAACCAGATTGGAGCAGACACACATTCAGTATACTGACTCACGCACGCACGCACGCACGCACGCACGCACGCACGCACACACGCACGCACGCACGCATACGGTGAAGGCAGACAGTAAGCAGGGCCACATGTGTCCTTGGGAGCCGTTTAATATGAGAGTATGGTAGCTAAAGACCTTGAGGGGATAGACAACAGACCCACTGTACCTGGAAGTGGACATGGCTGCCCAGTAAAACGCTGCTACCGGGACAACGTGTGTGTGTGTGCGTGTGTGTGTGTGTGTGTGTGTGTGTGTGTGTGTGTGTGTGGACAACCATGGGCTGCTGCTTG
>NW_027638308.1:77398-84898 GCF_951216825.1 Electrona antarctica
AATTCTGCAAACTGTTAATACATACTTCAATCAATCAATCAATCAATCAATCAGACGCCTGGACTTACGGACTGCGTGGCGAGTGTCATCAGGACGTCGGTGGGCGTGGCCAGGCCTCCGCGCCCCGCGCGCAGCAGCGACAGTAACACACACACGCCTCCGTGGCGCAGGAACACACCGCGGCTCTGCTCGGACGCCAGCTCACCGTGGAGGCTGCCCAGCGCCAGGGCCAGCACGTCAGCTACGGACGGAGAGAGAGGGAACAACGGTCACTGTGGAGGCTGCCCAGCGCCAGGGCCAGCACGTCAGCTACGGACGGGAGAGAGAGGGAACAACGGTCCACTATGGAGGCTGCCCAGCGCCAGGGCCAGCACATCAGCTACGGACGGGAGAGAGAGGGAACAACGGTCACTATGGAGGCTGCCCAGCGCCAGGGCCAGCACATCAGCTACGGACGGGAGAGAGAGGGAACAACGGTCACTGTGGAGGCTGCCCAGCGCCAGGGCCAGCACGTCAGCTACGGACAGGAGAGAGAGAACAACGGTCACTATGGAGGCTGCCCAGCGCCAGGGCCAGCACGTCAGCTACGGACAGGAGAGAGAGGGAACAACGGTCACTATGGAGGCTGCCCAGCGCCAGCACGTCAGCTACGGACGGGAGAGAGAGGGAACAACGGTCACTGTGGAGGCTGCCCAGCGCCAGGGCCAGCACGTCAGCTAGGGACAGGAGAGAGAGGGAACAACGGTCACTATGGAGGCTGCCCAGCGCCAGGGCCAGCACGTCAGCTACGGACAGGAGAGAGAGGGAACAACGGTCACTATGGAGGCTGCCCAGCGCCAGGGCCAGCACGTCAGCTACGGACGGGAGAGAGAGGGAACAACGGTCACTATGGAGGCTGCCCAGCGCCAGGGCCAGCACGTCAGCTACGGACAGGAGAGAGAGGGAACAACGGTCACTATGGAGGCTGCCCAGCGCCAGGGCCAGCACGTCAGCTACGGACGGGAGAGAGAGAGAACAACGGTCACTATGGAGGCTGCCCAGCGCCAGGGCCAGCACGTCAGCTACGGACAGGAGAGAGAGGGAACAACGGTCACTATGGAGGCTGCCCAGCGCCAGGGCCAGCACGTCAGCTACGGACGGGAGAGAGAGGGAACAACGGTCACTATGGAGGCTGCCCAGCGCCAGGCCAGCACGTCAGCTACGGACAGAGAGAGAGGGAACAACGGTCACTATGGAGGCTGCCCAGCGCCAGGGCCAGCACGTCAGCTACGGACAGGAGAGAGAGGGGAACAACGGTCACTATGGAGGCTGCCCAGCGCCAGGGCCAGCACGTCAGCTACGGACGGGAGAGAGAGGGAACAAACGGTCACGCACGCACGCACGCCAACTTTTGATTTTAGTTTTAGTCATAGTCTTTTGAAATAGTTTTTTAAAAGACTATTTTTAATTTAGTTTAGTCACATTTTAGTCACCTGGAATGTTTTAGTGTTAGTCTAGTTTTAGTCGACTAAATATCATAAGATTTTAATCTACAGTTGATTTAGTCGAACAAAATGTATTTTGGCGGGCCTTGATGCTGTCGTAATGACAGCTTTTGCTGAAAATAGCCGATCTACAAGGCCCAGAACGCGTCGCAGCTTGACGCGTTGTGGGCTTGTAGATCGGCTATTTTCAGCATGCAACTAATTGTAAAATGACTTATAGTGGATCTCTTGTCCAATTATACCCTTCCTAACATTTTAGTCTAGTTTTTATTTGTTGACGAAATTGTCAGCATATTTAGTCTTAGTTTTTGTCAACATAGCTTAGCTTTCATTTAGTTTCCATTTAGTTTTCGTCAGTGAAAACACGTAGTCGACGAACATTTTTCGTCTTGGTTTTAGTCGACGAAAACAACACTGACGCACGCACGCAGGCACACACGCACACGCACGCACACGCACACACACACACGCACACACACACACACACACAAGCGTGCTACATTAAAAAATATACACATCAACCACGCTTTGATGAAAGAATATGTATATAAATGCACCATTTACTGTAAGGGTACATGTGGTTCTGGATATATTAACACTAAGGATTTACTGTGTCTTTCATCTATTTTTAAAAGGACACCTTTTACACTTTTACACTTTTTTGGGGGGTATAGAGGGCAAAAAGAGCACACCAAGTACAGAGCTGACCCTGTTCAGCATTAGTTTACAAAGTAAGTGGTTAAAAAAAATCCAAATCACAATCAATTATGGCATTGGGACTGAGATCCTTATGGCATTGGGACTGAGATCCTTATGGCCTTGGGACTGAGATCCTTATGGCATTGGGACTGAGATCCTTATGGCATTGGGACTGAGATCCTTATGGCATTGGGACTGAGATCCTTATGGCATTGGGACTGAGATCCTTATGGCATTGGGTCTGAGATCCTTATGGCATTGGGACTGAGATCCTTATGGCATTGGGACTGAGATCCTTATGGCATTGGGACTGAGATCCTTATGGCATTGGGACTGAGATCCTTGTGGCATTGGGACTGAGATCCTTATGGCATTGGGACTGAGATCCTTATGGCATTGGGACTGAGATCCTTATGGCATTGGGACTGAGATCCTTATGGCATTGGGACTGAGATCCTTATGGCATTGGGACTGAGATCCTTATGGCATTGGGACTGAGATCCTTATGGCATTGGGACTGAGATCCTTATGGCATTGGGACTGAGATCCTTATGGCATTGGGACTGAGATCCTTATGGCATTGGGACTGAGATCCTTATGGCATTGGGACTGAGATCCTTATGGCATTGGGTCTGAGATCCTTATGGCATTGGGACTGAGATCCTTATGGCATTGGGACTGAGATCCTTATGGCATTGGGACTGAGATCCTTATGGCATTGGGACTGAGATCCTTATGGCATTGGGACTGAGATCCTTATGGCATTGGGACTGAGATCCTTATGGCATTGGGACTGAGATCCTTATGGCATTGGGACTGAGATCCTTATGGCATTGGGACTGAGATCCTTATGGCATTGGGACTGAGATCCTTATGGCATTGGGACTGAGATCCTTATGGCATTGGGACTGAGATCCTTATGGCATTGGGACTGAGATCCTTATGGCATTGGGACTGAGATCCTTATGGCATTGGGATCCTTATGGCATTGGGACTGAGATCCTTATGGCATTGGGACTGAGATCCATGCCAACTCCCATCCCATTATGGCATTGGGACTGAGATCCTTATGGCATTGGGACTGAGATCCTTGCCAACTCCCATCCCATTATGGCATTGGGACTGAGATCCTTATGGCATTGGGTCTGAGATCCTTATGGCATTGGGACTGAGATCCTTATGGCATTGGGACTGAGATCCTTATGGCATTGGGACTGAGATCCTTATGGCATTGGGACTGAGATCCTTATGGCATTGGGTCTGAGATCCTTATGGCATTGGGTCTGAGATCCTTATGGCATTGGGACTGAGATCCTTATGGCATTGGGTCTGAGATCCTTATGGCATTGGGACTGAGATCCTTGCCAACTCCCAACCCCAGACTAGACTATTGCACTCTTCTTAGTCTTTTTTAATGGTCCGTTCTGACCCATGGCAGCCAGTTAAAAACACATTCTACCTGTCGAAACCCAAACCCGACTCTCAGATCACCTCAAACGGCTGAGCTCTGGGCTTCACAATACCCACGTGAACGTTCAGCTTTCATTACAGCCGACGAAGATAAAAGCTCTCTTTCTTCCTTTTGTTGAGGTTTTCGTCTTTATCTTATAAATGGTACCTATGATGTATATAAAGGAAGCCTGCGCTCTCGCTTGCACACGTGTGTGTGTGTGTGGCTGAGTGCCTGTGTGTGTGTGCGTGCCTGTGTGTGTGGCTGCGTGCCTGTGTGTGTGGCTGCGTGCATGTGTGTGTGGCTGCGTGCCTGTGTGTGTGTGTGGCTACGTGCCTGTGTGTGTGTGTGGCTGCATGCCTGTGTGAGATGGAGTGCTGGAGGGGAAGAATTATCTCTCCATTATGCCCAATCCAGCTTCACGTCAATCCGGAGCGGGCGGGCGAGCCAACCTGGCAACGGGCGGGCGAGCCAACCTGGCAACGGCACTGACAAAAGAGAGTGGACGCTTATATAGACACATACTCAGGTTGGCCGACCCCTCGGGGGATGGGACGGATGCTACAGGGCTGTTTATCAATGGAGAGAGAGATGCATAGACTATACGTCAAGGATTTGACACGTGGACTTTTATACACCGATGAGAATTTATGAGCGCACGGCGGCACCAGAGCAGAACAAAACCTCAGGTTGCAGCCAAATGTGTTACGGCTCTTTGATAACATCACACCCAGAAATCTGTACGGCACTTTGATAACATCACACCCAGAACTCTGTACGGCACTTTGATAACATCACACCCAGAACTCTGTACTGGCGCCCATGAGATACTTAACCCGTTAAATCCGGGAAAGCATCTGTGTCGTTTTTAGATTTGAGTGCTATATTTATATATATATATCTCATATTGGTTGGCTATTCAAAAATAGCAGATATACAAGTCAAATGTGTGCAAATCTTTGGAAATAAATAAATACATGTATATAAATAGCAGATATACAAGTAAAATGTGGCGCAAATCTTTGAATATATATTCTGTCACAGCGAACGTTTAACTCAAATCTTTGCTTCTGAGAGGTTCCTGGAACAACATATTTTCAGATGGGGGTCGGTGGCCAATTACATATCAATTTTGGGGTCCTTGACATGAAATATTGAGCACCACTGATACAGAAACATAGGTATTTCAGAAAACAGATTTAATTTAATAAGACATTTTTTTGATTTTTACGTCAGGCCAAAATGGGTTAAACGCTGGTCAAACTTCCCCCCCGGCTGTCCACTCGCATCTCCCGTGACGAATGGAGAGCAGGGCAGGCCGGCCAGAACGCTACATGACAAGCAAGGGGTTTACATTTGAGTTGACCCTCCTCCGCACTCCGGCATCCCCACCGGGTACATCTGAGCAAATTACTAGTGACGTGGAAATGTGATTTTCATTAATGAATCCATTCCACAGTTTTCTACAGAAAGCACAGCTCCCTACCATGGACCAGGAAATGAATCCCAATGCATTTTTCCCATAGACATTTCAAAAAGTATTTATTTAAAGACGGTTACGCCGCGGACAAAGCCAACTCGAGTCGTGACAACTCATGACAACACAAACAATATTTTGGACCAAACAAATAATTACAAAGAAGAAAAAAAACAAAAAAAGTGTTGTAACCTGCCGTTTTTTTTCTTCTTTCTAATTATTTTTTCGGACCCAAAAATTGTGTTTGTTGTCATGATTTGTCACGACTCGAGTTGGCTTTGTCCGCGGCGTAAACGTCTTTAAATAAATACTTTCTGAAATGTCTATGAGGAAAATGAACGGAGAATCATTTCCTCGTCCCTGGTAGGGGGCGGGACTGCAACGCTCTATAACGGTCCAGACAACAGTCTTGTCAAAACTTGACTATTGTAACTCCCTCCTCACTGGCCTACCGGCATCTGCACTTAAGCCTCTCCAACTGATCCAAAATGCCGCAGCTTGCTTGGTCTTCAACCAGCCAAAATTCTCACATGTCTCCACCCTGCTCCGCTCCCTGCACTGGCTCCCGGTCGCTGCCCGCACAGAATACAAAACTCTGATGCTGGCATTTAAAGCAACCAAAGGTATGGCTCCCCCATATCTTGCAAGCATGATTGAATAGATCTGCAATGTTTCAATAGCTAAAGCACAACCAAATGCTTTAAACACCAAAAAGAGTTCCCACCCAGAATGGGATAAATAAATACATTTGTTATTATTTTTTTAATACTTTTTAAATAGTCTTTAAATGTGGAAAATGGCTGTGTGTGAGATTCGTAGCCAGTTGAGATGCCTCAGAGATTTTGCCAGGATGTGTATCTGGCCCGGGCAGCTTCTTAACCCATTCAGGCCTGACGTCGAAATTTTAAAAAAATCTTCTAAATCCTCCAGTTTTCTGAAATAAATATTTTCACGATTTTTCAAAAATAGCAGACCTACAAGTTGTAGATCTGCTATTTTTGTAGATCTGCTATTTTTCAATAGGTAAATTATAACATAATGTTTAAAACACCAAAAGGGGTTCCCACCCAAAATGGGTTAAAAACCCAGACAAGAACGCCCCCCCCCCCCCCCCCCCCCCCTGCCCCCAAATGTAATAACACTCCTCTACCACCATGCCAGTACGTTCACCATGCTTACCATAAAACAACAAATCAATCAAAGCACTTCAAACCCACGGCAACACTTCAATGCAACTCGGGGCAAACCCCCAGAGTTCCGCTTGCGCACGGCGGTGCGTGTGAGTTAAGGCCAAAATGCAGCAAATGTAGCAAAATCCAAAAAATGTAAACAGGACTGTTTTGAGATTGCGTTGTTTCAGTGGCAGACGGAAAAATGACTTGCGTCACAAGCGGACACGACGCCGGCCCCTCCCCCTTCCCCCTCCCCTTCCCCCTTCCCCTTCCCCTTCCCCCGCGCGTCCCACTTGAAGGACTGCACAGTAAAAAAAAAAGTGTTCAGTTATGCACAACTCCGAGCATAACACCCTATTGTACATGCTTAGAGTTCATTAACACTGAGACCTTTGCATTGGTGTGTACTAATAGGTGCAGAGAGTGTTTTAAAGGGGCAGGGGGTGAAATCCCGTAAAGGCATTTGGCATTTCTTTCACCACAGTAAATGCTGCATTTGTGGTCTGGTTTAAGGGCAATGTAAAGCGCCTTGGATAAAGGCGCTACTGTATATAAATGCACCATTTACCATTTAAGAAAGCCTTTTAGTCCGAAATTCTCCTTTAACCCTATTTTCCATTCAATGCTGGTGCAGGATTTCTGTGTGTTTCCCTGAAGCTCAGAAACACACAGATACACACACAGATACACACAGACGCAGCTTCAGTTCCATGAAGAAATATTTTCCCTTCAAAGCTAAATACTTTCTGCTTTGGGGGTAAATGTACAGTATGAAATACTTTCTGCTTTGGGGGTAAATGTACAGTATGAAATACTTTCTGCTTTGGGGGTAAATGTACAGTATGAAATACTTTCTGCTTTGGGGGTAAATGTACAGTATGAAATACTTTCTGCTTTGGGGGTAAATGTACAGTATGAAATACTTTCTGCTTTGGGGGTAAATGTACAGTATGAAATACTTTCTGCTTTGGGGGTAAATGTACAGTATGAAATACTTTCTGCTTTGGGGGTAAATGTACAGTATGAAATACTTTCTGCTTTGGGGGTAAATGTACAGTATGAAATACTTTCTGCTTTGGGGGTAAATGTATAGCGTTTAGCGTGAAACTCTATACAACACGGTATTATGGTCAGATGTACCGTGCCGTGAAATCTCATACCATTCAATCCACTACAGAGAATACACAGCTTTAATGTTGAGAGTGAGTGAGTGTGGTA